>NC_069509.1:51721193-51741193 GCF_027579735.1 Bombina bombina
ACCGGCTCAGCTCACAGACATACAAGACAGTAAGTACCGGTCCAGCTTACAGACATACAAGACAGTGAGTAACAGCTCAGCTTACAGACATACAAGACAGTGAGTAACAGCTCAGCTTACAGACATACAAGACAGTAAGTACCGGCCCAGCTCACAGATGTACAAGACAGTAAGTACCGGCCCAGCTCACAGATGTACAAGACAGTAAGTACCGGCTCAGCTCACAGACATACAAGACAGTAAGCACCGGCCCAGCTTACAGACATACAAGACAGTAAGTAACAGCTCAGCTCACAGACATACAAGACAGTAAGTACCGGCCCAGCTCACAGACATACAAGACAGTAAGTACCGGCTCATCTCACAGACATACAAGACAGTATGTACCGACCAAGCTCACAGACATACAAGACAGTAAGTACCAGCCCAGCTTACAGACATTACAAGACAGTAAGTACTAGCCCAGCTTACAGACATACAAGACAGTAAGTACCGGCTCAGCACACAGACATGAAAGACAGTAAGTACTGGCCCAGCACACAGACTAACAAGACAGTAAGTACCGGCCCAGCTCACAGACATAGAAGACAATAAGTTCCAGCCCAGCTCACAGACATACAAGACAGTAAGTACCGGCCAAGCACACAGACATACAAGACAGTAAATACCGGCCAAGCTCACAGACATACAAGACAGTAAGTACCGGCTCAGCTCACAGACATATAAGACAGTAAGTACCGGCCCAGCTCACAGACATACAAGACAGTAAGTACCAGCCCAGCTCACAAATGTACAAGACAGTAAGTACCGGCTCAGCACACAGACATACAAGACAGTAAGTACCGGCCAAGCTCACAGACATACAAGACAATGAGTACCAGCCCAGCTCACAGATGTACAAGACAGTAAGTACCGGCTCAGCTCACAGACATACAAGACAGTAAGTACCGGTCCAGCTAACAGACATACAAGACAGTAAGTAACAGCTCATCTCACAGACATACAAGACAGTAAGTACCGGCCCAGCTCACAGACATACAAGACAGTAAGTACCGGCCCAACTCACAGACATACAAGACAGTAAGTACTGGCCCAGCTTACAGACATACAAGACAGTAAGTACCAACCCAGCTCACAGACATACAAGACAGTAAGTACCGGTTCAGCACACAGACATACAAGACAGTAAGTACCGGCCAAGCTCACAGACATACAAGACAATGAGTACCAGCCCAGCTCACAGATGTACAAGACAGTAAGTACCGGCTCAGCTCACAGACATACAAGACAGTAAGTACCGGTCCAGCTTACAGACATACAAGACAGTGAGTAACAGCTCAGCTTACAGACATACAAGACAGTGAGTAACAGCTCAGCTTACAGACATACAAGACAGTAAGTACCGGCCCAGCTCACAGATGTACAAGACAGTAAGTACCGGCCCAGCTCACAGATGTACAAGACAGTAAGTACCGGCTCAGCTCACAGACATACAAGACAGTAAGCACCGACCCAGCTTACAGACATACAAGACAGTAAGTAACAGCTCAGCTCACAGACATACAAGACAGTAAGTACCGGCCCAGCTCACAGACATACAAGACAGTAAGTACCGGCTCATCTCACAGACATACAAGACAGTATGTACCGACCAAGCTCACAGACATACAAGACAGTAAGTACCAGCCCAGCTTACAGACATTACAAGACAGTAAGTACTAGCCCAGCTTACAGACATACAAGACAGTAAGTACCGGCTCAGCACACAGACATACAAGACAGTAAGTACCGGCCCAGCTTACAGACATACAAGACAGTAAGTACCAGCCCAGCTTACAGACATACAAGACAGTAAGTACCGGCTCAGCACACAGACATACAAGACAGTAAGTACCGGCCAAGCTCAGACATACAAGACAGTAAGTACCAGCCCAGCTTACAGAGAGATACTTACTTTAAGACCCTTAACTTTCGATTCACTAGCAGAGATTGTGACAGAAAATGGGTTCCCTCTGCCTTGATCTCGTTATTCTGCAAACTTTAGGAGAAAGATATCGTAACTGACGATAAAATAGAGTAAGACAAAAAGATAAAACAGAGTGTGACAGAGGATGAAATGAGAAGGGATACAAGAGAAAAAGGACGCTAGATTACAAATCTTGGATTCTTTAGCGCTCCCGCTCGAGCGTTAACTTCGCTAGAAGTTACGTTTTTGCGCGCGACTTCAATGGAGGAGAGAGAGAGTAATTGCTAATTAAAGTCATTTTACAAAAACACATATAATATTTTTCAACACACGTTTTAGCTATTATTAGGCCAGGGCAGTTACTTTATTATAACGCAGACAAATCACTGTTGAGGGAACTGGTGAGGAGTCAGGGAGCTCCTGTGTTTGTTAGGGCTTACTCGTAGTAGAAATATTAATCTGATACTCATTACTTTTGGCGGTTCAGAACCGTTTAACTTACACTTAGCTGTGTATGATGTACTCAGCCTTGATTCAGTTTAGAGCCTCCGGGTGCTTGATAAACCACCGATATTAGTTTGGTCGCCATAATAGTGTATAGCCTTTGAGCCACAACTACTTAGGAGGGTATCCGCAGGTGGTGACTATTTAGGGGTTAACTTTCAGTTACAAATATCTAGAAAGACTGCCGGCAATTATAACACCAACTGTAGGCAGACAAAATATGGAGTGAATTGAAATCAATATTGAAAGATAGAAACGCTGATACGTAATGCACTTGATACTCACTAACTCATTTCTGCCTGCACCTACCTATATATAGATATTAACGGTTTGTGCTGAATTTCAGCTAACCGAAACTGAATTATATATCAGCAAGGATTTGGATGTCATTCTATATTAGACTGCTCTGATTGCATTGCATACTATCAGAACTTATCACAGGTGTGGGAAAGCAATGTTGCTATAGCTGCTAATCTTAGACACTTAAGTCAGCAGCAATACTAATATTCACACCAGTCAGAATGTTTCACTATAATATTTGATATCTAACTATTTAAGCCAATCCTTGTTTCAAACCAATAGCCACATATGTGGACCCTCATTTAGTGACCAATCTTCAATACTTATTAAAAGGTGGTTTTCTTCAAGTGATAAACGAATAGGAACAAACCACACTTAAAGTGGTTAATAAAAGGTTTTTCACCCAGGATAACTCTAAAAACAATACGTTGAGATTATATACTAATCCAAAGGATGTATTAGATATCTACTCAAATAAATACTACTTGTGATCTGATTTAATACTTGCCAGCAGATAACGTGATACCCAAGTATGCACCAAGCACACTGATTGTATAAACATATATTATCATAGGAATACATTTATAATTCAGAAGGGGCTCTGATCCTATATATGAGCACGTCTGAAATATACAAGAATCTAAGAACACCACTATTTATATTGGGCCACACGATTGCACATCAGAGGAGTACACCTTATCTTTAACCGTGGTGACATTTAATAATACTCCACTGTAAGAGTGTTCATTTTCAGTCACTATGTGAAATATGTACATTCAGGTATCGTTACCTAAAGCATTACTCTGGTACAATCTTACAATCAGGTATTAATTTCAGTATCTCAACACTCTACTACGAGTTTTTCAATTTTAACCTGCACATCCCTAGATTTTAACTCTGTTTTTATGTGTTAACAATTAAAAGTTATATTTTATTTAATCCAATGAGATCTCTCTAACCATTCGTTGTCCATGTTATATCTAGTTTAATTCACGTCACATATGCCTACTAGGAGTGCTATGAGTGTATTCTGAGAAGGGTCCTTAACTCTTCGCTTGTTCGTGTTTAGAAAATTAATACACAGCACCACGTACCCCAATTAATAGCCTAGGAGCTACTGAATATAATGAGGGTGTAGGCAGTCTAACTTATTAGGTAGTGCCACTGAACTTTCTCTTTTCTGCTAAATCACTGTCAGTGTCTTTGCTTCTCCTTACAGCGCTGTAACTAAATGAATCACTTGGCAAGTAGCCTTTTGCCTAGATCACTGGGGCCCTCAATTACTCCTGTATTTGTTTTACTTGTTTCATTTGTACCCATGGACAGCGCTGCAGAATATGTTAACACTTCTATACTATAATCGCATTTGTAACGTGTCTGTTGGGGTCACCAGTTGCACATGCATCCTCAAAGGAATTGACCTATTAACCCCTAAACCGACAAACCCTCACATTGCAAGAAATAAAAAAATCTAATCGCCCATACCAAGTATAATAAAAGAAAACTAACCTCTTGCACGAAGTATTAACAAACACTGAAACAGCCAACATCGCAAAATAATAAAGTAATTAACCCCTAATCCGCAAATAACATAATTAAAATATTAACCCCTTAACCACCAAACCCCCACATCGCAATTAACCTAATTAACCTATTAACCCCTAAACCGACAAACCCCCACATTGCAAGAAAAAAAAACAAACAAAAAAATGCCCACACCAAGTATAACAAAAGAAAACTAACCTCCTGCACGAAGTATTAACAAACACCGAAACCGCCAAATAATAAAGGAATTAACCCCTAATCCGCAAATAACATAATTAAAATATTAACCCCTTAACCACCACCCCCCCCCTACATCGCAATTAACCTAATTAACCTATTAACCCCTAAACCGACAAACCCCCACATTGGAAGTAATAAAAAAAAAATAACTGCCCACACCAAGTATAACAAAAAAAAATGAACCTCCTGCACAAGGTATTAACAAACACCGAAACCGCCAACATCGCAAAATAATAAAGTAATTATCCTCTAATCCGGAAATAACATAATTAAAAAATTAGCCCCTTAACCACCAACCCCCACATCGCAATTAACCTAATTAACCTATTAACCCCTAAACCGACAAACTCCCAGATTGCATTAAACTTAATTAACCTATTAACTCCTAAACCGCCAACCCCCACATCCCAGTAAACCTAATTCACCTATTAACCCCTAAACCGCCAAACCCCCACATCGCAATAAACCTAATTAACCTATTAACTCCTAAATCGCCAACCCCTCACAACGCAAATAACATTTAATTACTAAGCCCCCTAAATTAACCCCAATACTAAGTTACACTTAAATAAAACCTAACATTAAATTACAAAAAAAATTCTAAAATAACAAAAAATAAAAAACTGTAAAATTACAGAAAAAAATAAACAAAATTATCAAAAATAAAAAAAATTAAACCTAATCCCTATGAAAATAAAAAATCTCCCCCAAAATAAAAACACCCCTAAACTGAACTACCAATAGCCCTTAAAAGGGCCTCTTGTAGGGCATTACCCTAAGTTAAACAGCTCTTTTACATTTAAAAATTACTAAATCCCCTCTAACAGTAAAAACTCCCCACCCACTAAACCCCCCAAAATAAAATAAAAAAAACACTAAAAAAACCTAAACTACCCATTGCCCCTAAAGGGGCATTTGTTTGGGCATTGCCCTTAAAAGGGCATTCAGCTCTTTTACTGCCCTTAAAAGGGCAATCAGCTCTTTTACAGCCCATTAAATCTCTAATCTTAAAAATAAAAAAAAATCCTAACAGTAACCCAAATAGGTACTCACCGTCCCTGAAGTCTGGCGGAGAAGGTCTTCTTCCAGGCGGCTCCATCATCTTCTATCTCCATCCGGAGCGAAGGCGGCGCGGAGCTGACTTAACTGATGAACAGATCCTCAGCAGCGGTCCTCAGCAGCGGTCTTCAGCGGCAGCAGTCCTCAGCTGCATGAAGGCTCCTCTACATGCGATCGTCCATTGCACCCCATATTTATTGGGATACCTTGCATTCCTATTGGCTGAAATTTTGAAATAAGCCAATAGGATGAGAGCTACTGAAATCTTATTGGCTGATTTGAACAGCCAATAGGATTTCAGTAGCTCTAATCCTATTGGCTGATTTCAAAATTTCAGTCAATAGGAATGCAAGGTACCCCAAATTGATTGCGGTACCTTGCATTCAATCTTCAGTGTACAACGGACATAGGATGAAGAGGCACCTCCACGCCGCAGAGGAACGCCGCCGCCGCTGAGGATCCATGCATAGGGGAAGACAGTTCCGCACCTCCACTCCGCGCGGCCTTCGTTCCGGATGAAGATAGAAGATGATGGAGTCGCCTGGAAGAAGACCTCCGCCGGACTTCAGGAATGGTGAGTACCTATTTGGGGCTTAGTCTTAGACTTTTTTAAAAAAAAAATTGGGGTGGCTTTTTTTTTTAGATTAGGGTTTTTTGGGCTGAAAAAGAGCTGATTGCCCTTTTAAGGGCAGTAAAAGAGCAGAATGTCCTTTTAAGGGCAATGCCCATACTACCAATGGGTAGTTAAGGTTTTTTTAGTGTTAGTTTTTTTTATTTTGGGGGGTTTGGTGGGTGGGGGGGTTTACTGTTATGGGGTAATTATTAATTTGTTTAGGTAAAAGAGCTGTTTAACTTAGGGCAATGCCCTACAAAAGCCCTTTTAAGGGCTATTGGTAGTTTAGTATTAGATTAGGGGGTGTTTTTGTTTTTTGGGGGATTTTTATAGGGGTATTAGTTTAAGTTTCAATTTTTTATTTTGGATAGCTTTGTTTATTTTTTCTGTAATTTTACATTTTTTATTTTGTGTAATTTTAGCTTTCGGGTTTGTAGTTTTTTTTTTTTTATTGACTACCCTCTGGGCAGGCTTATCATCTAGTTATAAATAAAGGATAAGAATAATAATAATAAAAACCCTGTACCACATACATCAGAACAGACTGGGGGCCAGGGACTCACTTTAAACTGAGCAAGACTTGATTGTTCTGCAGAGCATCTGCCAGGGCTCGTGCACCACTAGGTCCAATAGAGTTTCCATGGAGGCTGTGACAGAGCAAACAAGTGGTTAATAAATGTCAAAAACAGATAGAAATGTCACCTTGTAAAGCTGTTGACACTCACTCCAGGACAGAAAGCGATTGGTTCACCATCAGAGCTCGGCCCAGCACCTTCGCCCCTCGGTTGCTCAGACGGTTCTCTGCCAGGCTGCAGACACAACAAACAAACAGGTTCAGAAGTGAATCCCCTGATGACCCTTCCCCTCAAATTACCCCACAATTGCGAAGGAAATTCCCTTATTACTATCCGCTACATATCATGATTTGCTGAGCCAGGAGCGATCATTTTCCAAAGTAATCATCATACATTTTGTCCAGGGGGTAGGGCACAAACATTAGAATTTCCATGGGGCGGGGATTTCCCCCTCCTCCCTTCAGCAGAGCCCAAACAAACAGATATCTGCAACAAGTTAACAATTGTTATATCTCAACACTAAGGTTCTGTTACATTATATTATCTAGAATGCTATTAAAATAGTGAAATACCCCTAGGTACTAAACTGTATTCAGGTTTTTTTCTATGACTTTATCTATCTATTTATCTATCGATCTATCTAGCTATACCTTAATTATTTATCAGAATGACAACATAATTACAGCAGAGTTCAATTTTCACAGAAATATTTAGCAAAATGTGGGGAAAAATATATATAGAAATGATCTTTCTTTATGTTGAAATAGATTTTTAGTAAATTTTTTGAAAACAAGGAATAACAAATTGTGCAATGTTGGTTCAAATACAAAGTCATAGCTTGACAAATATACATAACACAACTACTATGAAGATACTTGCAGTAACAACATCATGTATAAAGAAGGTCTCATCAGATACTATGTTAGAACTTTCATAAAGTTGTATCTTGATCATAGACTCATCTAATTCTTACCAGGCTGAGAAACCAACTCTGCCTATAATAGATAAAAGATAGAGACTAGTAAAGAGAGAGAGAAAGGAAAAGATAAAGGCTATTCTTATAAATAGAGAAATGATCTTTCTTTAAAGGGACGTGATTTTAAACAAATATCCAATTTACTTCTATTATCTAATTTGTTTAGTTATCTTGGTATCTCTGGTTGAAAAGGATACCTAGGTAGGCTCAGGAGCTACTAATTGGTGGCTGCACATATATGCCTCATTTTATAGGCGCATCTAGTGTGTTAACTAGCTCCCAGTAGTGCATTGCTGCTTTTTCAACAAATACCAAGAGACTGGAGCAAATTAGATAAGTTGTTTAAAAATTGTATGCTCTTTCTGAACCAAGAAAGTAAAAATTGGGTTTCATGTCCCTTTAAACACTAAATACATGCTAGATAGAATGAAGCATTCAAAGAAAAGATTAGTCTGAGACTAACCTGTAGATGTATTTTGTAAAGTTTCATTAGTTTTTTAAATAGTGACAAAATAAGTGTAAAGTTTTAGTGTCCATAAAACACTGGGAGCTGCCATGTTGTAACTTAGGTTACCTTCTCTGCTGCGGCCTATTAGGGTCCGTTATAAATAGGTCACTAGAGTGTGCAGCCAATGGTTGTGCTGAATTTAACAGTGTTCTGCACTTCCATTTCTAACAGGAACTAAAAAGCTCACAATTTCAGAATGGAATTACAGAAAGGGCACCAAAGGAAAAAAAAAAAAAAAAGAAAGTATAGTTGTTTTTTTTTAAATATACAAAATATTTTTTACTAATATATCAAAATGTTTAATGTCCCTTTAAGACTTGAATATGTATGAAAAGAGAGAGAACCGGATATGTATATTACAGAAGGTGACAGCACCAGATATAATGCACAGCACCAGATATAATGCACAGCACCAGATATAATTGCACATAATACAATATATTAAGGGCTTTATTTATCAGAAGGCAAATGCCCCGATCGGTTGCAGGCTCGCTCATATGAGCCTGCAAATGATATTTATGAAGGAGGGGTTTAAACGTTCGCTTGTGCAATGCTAAATATGGGGAACAAATGTGACCCACAATTTGCAATGAAATGCAGATAGATTCACAACATGTGAATCTTGTCCCTCCACAAATTGATAAATCTACTCTTAGAATGGTCTATCTTACTTTCTCAGCTGTGGCCTGCTAGGTACAGATATTAAATCCTGTATTCCAGTCTTTTCTGGGGAAATTGAGGAAAAGTTAAATAATGAAAGTGGATTACAGAGTTTTTTTGTTATCTATAATTAGACATTTTCTGAAATCCAATTTTGAGCTTAACTGGTAGTAAAAAAGAAAATCATTACCAATTGGCATTTAACAGGACAGATTTTTCTTTACTTAGGGTGAGAGCAGGTTAATAACCATGGATACTGATCAGCTGAATAATTTACCAATGCTCTATCTTAGAGATCGTGAACATATGGCCTGTTAGTGTGCCCTGATTATAGGAATTAAAAGCACACTGTTTTAGAGAACAGATCCTAGTCAGAACTTATGACATCCTGAGACTTTCTCTTTCACAAAGCAAGTGTCTATCATTAGTAGTCCAACTTTCCTGGAAAAAATACCGGTCATGTTCAGCAACATAAATACACATCAATAAATAATAAAGAAAAAAAAGGCCAAATAGCGATTCTTGACCAGCACAGGGGTATAAAGGAAAATCAATAGAAACTAAGGCGAAAAATGAAACAGGAGATCATGACATAAACAAAAAATGGAATACATATAATAAACACAAAACGATACAGTTGATGGCCACATATAAATAGTTAGGAATCCCAAATAAATAAAGGATCAATTGTCAGAGGTTGATCCTATAAGTAGATATACCCTCAAAAGCCTCTAAATGTGGCTCACAGTTCGGTTTTCAACCTAGAACATTAGTTCATGAATAAAATGAGGGGCGGAAACTCGCCATGATTGGAACCCATTTATTAGGCATAAGAATCCGTAAATGAAAAGTATAATATCCAAGTTCAATTATCCTGGAGAGAAACCGGTATACCGGACAGAGGTATTGTACACCGCTAGACTTGATATCGGCTTATGGCTGTATATATGCAGGGGCAGCTCTTCCCAAGAACTAACTTAGGTCTGTGGATCCCCTTAGATCACCTGTCAGGTATAAAACAGACCTCCCTTATATCAGCATTCAGCAACAATTCTTAACATTAGAAATGCCGTACCTCTTCCATAGTGATCGAAACTGACGTTCTCAAAAGTCCAGGTATGTTTCTCAGTGGTGTAAGAGGCACTTAGTGGTTCTCCACGCCTCCTCCACTGTTGTAAGTGAACTCCTTCAATAATGGATTACGGATCCGATCGGGTAATTTCCTACTTGGGGCTCCAAACTTAGTCGGAGGCGGACAGCTGTAACACCTCAGACTTTCCAAAGCAAACAGCTACGCGCATTGGCGGGCTTCTTCCGGCATCATAAATCAAGAACTAAATCTGCTCTGACTGATTTTAAATGAGCTTTCTTTATAATTAGATACCTACACAATTAGAAGAAGTTTGACCACTATAGGATCTTTAGTTTTATATTTAGCTATATTTTCAACTTTAACTTGAACATTAAAGGGATAAGAAAGTCAAAATTAAACTTGCATGATTCAGACAGAGCCGGTCATTTTAAGACACTTTTAAATTCACTTCTATTTTCAAATGTGCTTCATTCTCTTAGTATCCCTTGTTAAAAAATGAATATGCACATATCATACACTAGTGGGAGCTGCTGCTAATTGGTGCCTGCACACATTTGTCTCTTGTGATTGGCTAAATAGATATTTTCAGCTTCCTGTCAGTAGTGCAATGCTGTCCCTTCAGCAATGGATAACAAGAGAATGAAGACAATGTGATAATAGAATTAAATTGGAAAATTGTTTAAAATTGTATTTTCTATCTGAATCATAAAAGAAAATGTTGGGGTTTACTATCCCTTTAAAAATAGTGTCCATGTCAGTAAAATACCAGCTGGGTGGCCATAATCATTAGCCACATACCTGCTAACTATTGTAAAGGTATAGTAAACAACAGACCATATAATTGTGTATGCACTGCCATCTAGTGGTAAGAAAACATAATTTCTCATAAGAACACTGCCAGTTACTAACTAGAGATCGCTGTACATAAAAACAATTGTTGAAATAATCTGTAACGCATTTCATTTTCCATTTACAGAGACATTAAACACTAAATAAATGGTAGATAGAGTGATAGATTAAAAGAAAACATTAGACTGATAATATTATGCAGATTTATTCTTAAAAAAAATCTGAAATTATTTAAATATTGAATAAAATAAGTATAAAGTTTTATAAATCATAGAAGTAGAAAGACAGTGTTGGTTATGCAAAACTATGGAATGGGTAATAAAAGGTCCATCTATATTTTTAAAGAATAATAGTGTTCAAGTAGACTTTAATGGTCCTTTAACATTAATTTAAGGAGCTATCAAAGTTGTTTTTGTTTTTTCTGTATTTTAAAAAGGCAGCAATAAAAGTAAAATCTCCAATGAGTTTGCTCTGGCTTACAGGAAAGCGTTCACTTGCAAAAACAGCTTCAGAAATAAGTTTGTGTGGCATGTGTGTAACATTGTTATCAGGTGTTCTGTCAAAATTAGCTACCTAGTTACAGGGGCAACCTTTAGCATTTGTGGGGCCCTGGGCAGGATAAATTTGTGGGGCCCCTGTCCCTAGTACCTTTATTCCCCTGCCACTTGTATGACCCACTCGCGTGCCAACATTCAGTGATACCTATATAAAGAATAACACAAAATAATTGACCTCCTGAAGCCATAAACGGCACTGTAATGAATATATCATAATGGTTTCTTCCAGTTGTTGCTGTTTATGTTGCATTGCAGTTCATATATTCTAACACTAGGGACAAGCATGAGGTATAACAGTGAAATGGGTGTGTTATCTTCAGTTAATAAAAAGTTCTTGAAGTTGAACAATGGTGCATTCATGAGTTCTGTGCATTCTATAACAGGAGATCTTTACATGGTGTCAGAAGTAAACAGATTTATTTAAAGGGCCATAATCCCAAATGTTTAAACACTTGAAAGTGACGCAGTATAGCTGTAAAAAGCTGACTAGAAAATATCACCTGAACATCTCTATGTAAAAAAGAAAGATATTTTACCTCAAAAGTTCCTCAGTAGCCACATCCCATTGTAAAGGACTTCTAAGCAGCATATTAGTATGTCTGTTCCGGGACAGCTGAAAGGATGAGCCTCGTGCACTCTCATTTTATTTCCCTATTCAGTGTAACAATGAAATCTCATGAGAGTTAAGTCAAATCTCATGAGATCACAGTAAAATAATTCATGACCTCAGCACTGCTGATGCTGATTGGCTGCTGTTCATTTCTTCATTTTTTAATTTTTTTTTTTACCTGCAGCTGGGAGCAGCCGAGTATAACTTTTTACACAGAACTTACTCTGCTGAGCTGAGGAGATTGTGAGGTAAAATATCTTCCTTTTTTACATAGAGATGCTCAGGTGATATTTTCCTGTCAGCTTTTTACAGTTATACTGCATCAGTTTCAAGTGATTTAGCATATGAATATTATGTCCCTTTAAGTTTGTCATGGCTGCAAGCAGACAGCAAGTGCCTCCTATGGACTTTGATAAAGGCAATGTATGTGAGCACTGGACAAGATGGAGAGAGCTCATGGAATTATTTGCTGGTCCTGATGCTTACAAGTGGACACAGGAGCAGAAGGCTGCACAGTTTCTCATTTGCATTGGAGAGAAAGGCAGAGATATCTGCAGATCATGGAGTGCAAGTGGAGCTATATCTGCTGAAGGTAAAAAGGATCCCAATGTGTTATGTGAGAAGTTTGAGGCATACTGTAATCCTAAGAAAAACATAACTGTACAGAGAAAAGTGTTTTATGAAAGACATCAGGGTAAAACAGAATCTATAGATGAGTGGGTCACACAGCTACATCTCATAGCTAAAGACTGTGCCTTTCAGGACTGTGATGGTAAAAGATAGAATTGTGATGGGATCAAATTCTAGAGAAGCACAGGAACAATTACTGCTAGAAGAGGATCTAACCATAAACTCTGCAGTAAAAATAGCTAGAGCATATGAAACATCCAGAGCTCACCTGCAGTTAATTTATAGTGACACAGACACAGGAGTCTTACATTTGGTTCAAAGGAAAAGTGAAAGTAATCAGATTCATAGCAGAAAAGCAAATAACCTGCAGGAATGTGCAGAGCAAACTCTTTACAGAAGCTGTACTAAATGTGGTACAAAACACACTAAGAATACACAGTGTCCAGCACAGGGAAAAATATGCTACAAATGTCAACAACCATTTTGCCAGGGTGTGCAGTATAAAGTATAGAAAGTCAGTGAATCAATTGGAGCAAGATGAAAATGAAACTGATAGTGACATTGATCAAAGTACAATATTTCTAGCTATGGTGGATAAAACAAATGTAGAACAAGATGAAGTATATGTTGAGATTCTTGTGTGCACACAAAACATACCAATTAAATTCAAGATTGATACAGGTACACTAGTAAATTGCATTCCTGCTAGCACATATTATGACAAGCTGGCAAACATATGTGAGCTTGAAAAGTCTGGTCTGTCAAAACTTGTTCGTTATGGAGGACACCAGCTACATGTACTGGGAAAATGCTTATATCAATGTTATAAAACAAAAAACTTAATTTGTAATTTTATGTTATAGACACCCCAGCAAAGCCTGTTTTAGGGTTAAGTGCCTGCAAACAGCTAAATCTTATCAAAATAGTAATGACTGTTGATCAGTATAACAAAGGTTTATCTAAGCAACAAGTTGAGGAACTATTTTCAGATGTGTTTCAAGGGCTAGGTTGTTTGCCTGGTGAATGCAGCATTAAACTAAAACCAGATGCACATCCAGTAATTCATTCACCAAGAAGGATTCCAATTGCCATAAAAGACAAACTCAAAGAGGAACTGGATCGCATGCCATGGTGAATTTAGGAGTGCTGGAAAAAGTAGATGAGCCCACTGAGTGGGTAAATTCAATGGTTGCATTAGAAAAGAAAAACTCAGGTGCTTTAAGAATATGCATTGATCCAAGGGATTTAAACAGAGAAATCATGCGAGAACACTACAGTTTACCAACTCTAGATGACATCACACACAAGTTAGCACATGCAAAATTCTTCATATTGGCAGCTCAAATTAGATGAACAGAGCAGCAAGCTCACCACTTTTAATTCACCATTTGGAAGATGACGCTTTACTAGAGTTCCCTTTGGTATTGCCTCAGCACAAGAAATATTTCAGAAAAAAGCACATGAAACCATTGAAGGCCTTCATGGTGTAGATGTAATCATAGATGATCTTCTGGTATATGGATCTACACAGAAAGAATATGATCAAAATCTGTGTGCACTATTGGAACTTTGTCGAGAGAGAAACATAAAGTTAAAGCCAGGTAAAATGCAAATCGGTGTTACCCAAGTTAAAATTTTTAATCATATTCTGTCACAAGATGGGCTAAAAGCAGACGCAGAGAAAATAGCAGCAATACAACATCTGGATCCTCCTACCTCTAAGAAGGAATTAGAAACCATTCTGGGTATGTTTAATTATCTGTCAACATTTGTTCCTGGACTAGCAGAATCTACAGCTTCACGAAGAGAACTACTCCAAAAGGATGCCCTATGGAGCTGGAATTACTTAATAAATAATGTTTTTAAAGATGTCAAAGGTCTTATTGTGCGTTCATCGGTAACTGGATTACAATATTTTGACCCCAAGAAGGAGATAACAATACAGGTTGATGCCTCTCAGTTCGGTTTAGGAGCAGTGTTAATGCAGGAAGGCAGGCCTGTTGCATATGTTTCCAGATCAATGACTCCTACACAATGCAACTATGCCCAAATAAAAAAAGAAATGTTGGCCATTGTAATTGGTTGTGAAAAGTTTCATCAATACATCTATGGACAGAAAATCACAGTTGAGATTGATCATAAACCACTTATGAGCATCATGGAAAAACCACTTGTGTCCGCTCCACCAAGGCTGCAAAGAATGATCCTAAGAATACAAAAATATGATATGCATGTAGTATATGTACCTGGCAATAGAATTCCAGTAGCTGATATGCTTTCAAGGACATTTAAGCCTGGAAAAGACGAAAGAGAGGAAAGGGACTTGGAAGAGCATGTGCACTCACAATTACCTGCTACTGATGATAAACTTAAAGAAATACAGATAGCAACAGAAAGGGATGCAACTATGGCCAATTTTATCACAATAATAAGGCAAGGATGGCCAAACTCAAAAGCCAAAGTGAATGTTGACTTAAAACCTTACTGGAATGTAAGAAAAGAACTGTCAATAATTGATGGGATTGTTTTTAAAGGGGAGATAATTATGGTTCCCCCGGAGCTCAGGAAAGAAATAATATATATAGGGCATTTTGGAATAGCCTTGTGGAAAAGACGTGCTAGGGATCTCTTTTATTGGCCTGGAATGAATTCACAAATTGAAGACATGGTCAATAATTGTGCAACATGTCAAGAAAATCAAAGAGCAAACCAAAAGCAGCCAATGGTAACAAGAGTACAGCCAGAGAGAGCTTGGTGAAGAATTGCATGCATCAGACCTTTTTACATGGAACCATAACAACTATCTTATAATGGTAGACTACTACCATTTTGCCTTCAACACCTACACAACTTGCCTCAAAAGTACAGAATCCTGCAATGGTTAAACAGTGAGTGGAATCATTAAAAAACAGGCAGAAACAGTACTATGATCGTGGGTCTAAATTTCTAAAACCGTGTGAGCTTTGGCGATAGGGTAAGGATGCAAAATTTAGAAGGGAGGTGGAAACCTGCAGTGGTAACCAAAGTAACAAGTGCACCCCGCTCATATATTGTCCGCACCGAGAATGGCAAAGATTACCAGCGCAACAGAGTACATCTACGCCATAACAGAAGTACAAATGCAGGAGTTACAAATATTCCAGATGCAGTGCTTTATGTATCACCAAGGATGTCACATAGTGATATAAATGAAACTCTAAACTCAACTGATGCTTCACATGTGGACATACAGGAGGGACAATTACTGAGTACAACACCAACCGCACAACACAACACCAACCGCACAACTCTCTGATAACAGCTCCAATGTGATTCTTCCTAGCACGACAGAAACAGCACAAGCTGAGCTACCCAGTAGATTCTCCAGATATGGACAGAGAATAAAGCCAAAGTATTGGGAAGATTATGAACTACATTACTGTGTGCTTTGTTTTTTCTTTTTTTTTTAAATGTATATTTCTTTATATCTAATATATATATTGTTTTATTTTTTTAAGAAGGGAGATGTAATGAATATATCATAATGGTTTCTTCCAGCTGTTGCTGTTTATATTTGTTGCAGTTCATATATTCTAACACTAGGGACAAGCATGAGGTATAACAGTGAAATGGGTGTGTTATCTTCAGTTAATAAAAAGTTCTTGAAGTTGAATAATGGTGCATTTATGAGTTCTGTGCATTTTATAACAGGAGATCTTTACAAGCACCTCACCTTTGACATTGTGGGCCCCCAAAGAGTAGGGCCCTGGGCGGGTTCCCCTCGCCTGCCTAACCATGTGCGCATGCGTGTAATTACGTCATCGCATTCCACACATTCTTTTGAAACGTATATGTGGAGTGTGATTAAGTAATTGCGTGCATGCTCTCATGGAGGTAGCTAATCTTGATGAGGTAGCTAATTTTGACAGAACACCGGAGCAGTGACAGCATCACATGAGAACCTTAAAGAACACCAGAAGGGAAAACAAAGGCAGCAGCATATTGTACAGAGGCCACCATAAGAGAAAATAGTGATGACTGCCAGTCTCAGGACTGCACACCCCCTGTCATAACAGCAGCATGTTCATGCCCCAATAGGCAATGCCAATTATATCACCTGATGCTTTGTATGGCGCAGTCTTTAGCCCGCAGCACACTGGCAAGGAGCTCCATCACGACATCCTGAAAGTTGTTGTTATCCATCCTGTAGCAAAAACAAAGAGTTGAAGTGTTACTAGATGTATTTAGATAGGACTGACTGTGGTCAGCTTGTGGGAAATTATAACAGCCCCTGACTCAGTTGCCAGTTTAAGTAGCAATTTAACTGTACATAATAACTGTCACTATTTTCTTGGGACGGTTATTGTTTTTGGCCTCATGTTCTTGCTATTATTGTCCTGTGAGTCTGTCCTTCATTGTAACAATCTGCCCTCAGGCCTGTGCTTGGCATGGAAGTCTGTGGCTGTGGGAACATGATGTGAGGTCTTTGTTGGCCTAATCTATATATTTGTTTCCATATTGTCCCTTGTATTTTACATTAGAACAGCAGAAAAAAAAGTACTGTATAATTTGGTGAACTGTCATCTTGCAATCTCTTCCTACACTATGGATTAGATGGGATAATACAATAATCACTATTTTGTGCATGCTGTGTGCAATTTACATTGCATGTTTTGGGACAAGTTAGAGTGGGAGGAGCTAAAGACACCGCTGTGGGTGTGGTAAATATTCCTATAACCCGTTTACTTGGTTGCTATGCTGTTATCTGTACCTGCATTTTTTTTCAATTGTTGCCCTGAAAGTAGCGCTCATCGAGTTTCACTGGCACACAATTAACTTTCAATTTGTAATACAAGCGCTAACCTGCCCGTGTTAAAAGGTTACTTTGAGAGGTGTTTGCTTGCAAGTGTGTGTGTGGGGGTTGGGGGTGGAATTAGCACGCTACTTGTAATTTGGCCCTATATGAGTACGTTTTTTTTACTACATTAACATCTTAAATGCTGCAATTGTTTTTCAACAGCCAAACTCCACCGACCATTTGCTTTGTTTGGAGAAGCCAGTCTGGACACATGTAGCTGCTGTCATTCTATTAGTAAAACTATTGTTTTGTATGTTCTAATCGGATTCCCTTGAATCCCTTGAAAAAGCCTGTTTACCTGGTGAAACGTATGTCGGAGCGAAATTATTGGACTGAGCATAAATATTTCATCATATAGGGGGTAGGACTGTTGTGTTCATGTAGTTTTCTAGAACTGCATAATGGACTAAGCTCTGTAGATCCCTAGCAGAGCAACAAATGGTAAAGTGCTATGCAGTTTACTAAAAGTATAACCATTTAGTGAAATGCACTGCAAATTCAATCAAATATTCTACAAATTGCTTGTGAATAACAGGTACAATGCTTTGCACATTCACAGGGACACACAGTAATAATCGTAATTCTTTAGATTTCCATAAATATTTAACTGGTGTGATGTTCTCTAGATCTGTAATACAGAAGACCTTGGCATTGTATGATTAACATATCTAAAGCTGTGCTGACCTGAGCATGTAAGTATCTGTACAAATCTGTACAGAGCTCTATCTTGGTTTAGGTAGCCATCCAATGCTCTGCAGACTTATTAGAATGTATGTGTAGATGCTCAATACTCTGTAGCACTGTTTATAGTCTGTATACAATAACATGTTTTATTGTCTTTGTATGATGATGACTTTACCTGAGGTTGGTGCAGTACTGTAACTGTGGCAGGAGACTCTGCACAAGGCTGTAGTTTAGGCACTGAGAAAGGTTGATTTCCTGGGTACAGCTCTGGGATGCCCGCAGGAGGTATGCCAGGGCACAGCAGCTCAATGGATTCAGTTTTCCTCCCAGAGTTCCATTCTTTAGTCCTTCTTCAACCGTTGTAGTCAGTTCCACATGTCCCACCTCATGCAAACAGCAAACTAGGTTCACTGCTCTGCATGAGACTGTCCTCTCCATGCTCAGTAGATACTGCAGGTGGTCCACAACTGCCCCTCGATGTACACTTGGCTCTTCCTTACCTGGAAGCCACCCTGCCAGTACCCTTAAGACCTGAGGAGAGAGGAGGCCAGTCACAAAGCGCAAAAATACTGGCAGCTGCCCTCCCTCAGGCTGCATTGCCCTTTGAACTGTACTCTTGTAATGGTTCAGGAAACCCAACTTGGGCCAAGACATCCCTCCATCAGCAAAGAGGTCAAAGATTGCTCTTTTGGCAGCAGAATGGTAGTGAGTAGCAGCTAAGAACTCCTGCATAGAGAGGTGGGGAAAGCGAAATGAACAACACATTGGAGAATCCTGTTGAAGCAGCAGATGGGCACATAAACTTCCCTGGGTCAGTGGAGTATCAATCCCACATGATTTCAAGTCAGACTCATAAAAAACTGAACGCTTTCTGAGCAAGCCTTGAAAGGCTAGTCTTCCTAAGTTGCCAAGGGTCCGCCTGGAACTACCAGACTGCTCTGCAACCTCTTTGTCTCCAAGCTGGGCTCTCAGGTACCAGGAGAAAATAGCAGACAGTGTTGTTGGTATATATGTTGGCTCATGAATATGAAGCAAATATCCAAGAGATAGCCCGATGATTCTACATAAGGTTGGCACTGAGCACAGGGACTGCAATGAACGGTGGCACTGCAGGTGTCTCCAGACCTGCTCAGCTACATTACTGCTGTTGGGTAGAAGATGACCCAAATACCTCCTGACCTCATCCGTCTCTAGACCAGGTATCTCAGTCATCCTATCCACAAGCCCCCCCGGTATTTTGGCAGCAGCACCTGGTCTTGAAGTCACCCAAACACAAGTGTCAGGAAGTAGGTTTCCACGTAGGATGTTTGTTATCAAACACTCAGGTGAAAGTTCCCTCTGTGGGTCAGTGCAGGCAATAGAGTCTGAAAAATCCAGAGCAGCTCGTAACTCATCTAGTCCATCTAGTATGAGAAGAGATCCAGGTAGTGGGACAGAATAGCGTGGGCAAGCCAGACGCACTAGCTGCTCAGTAGAGAGTCGGTCATAGATATTCAGCTCCCAAAGGTTTATGGCTAGTATACAGCTGATGCTTGGACAAACCTCTCCCCGAGTCCAACGCTCCACAAACAGCCTAACCAGAGTACTTTTGCCAGCACCTGCTACACCTAGTGTGAGTGTGATACGTGGGGGCAGGCTGACCTGTGACAGGGGCAGTAACAGCTTCTCCAAGGACAACCGCTTGGGGCTACCCCTGCCTCCCTGGCCTAGTTCCAACTGCACAATGTCATGTTCCTGTAACTGTGCATCAGTTAGTCCCTCCACCAGCAGCAGAGAACCTAACGGTGCCAAGAG
>NC_069509.1:51748693-51756193 GCF_027579735.1 Bombina bombina
AAAATAAAACCCACCCAATACACCCTTAAAAAAACCTAACACTAACCCCCTGAAGATCGACTTACCGGGAGACGTCTTCATCCAAGCCGGGCCGAGGTCCTCAACGAAGCCGGGAGAAGTCTTCATCCAAGCCGGGTGAAGTGGTCCTCCAGACAGACAGAAGTCTTCATCCAGATTGCATCTTCTATCTTCATCCATCTGGCGCGGAGCGGGTCCATCTTCAAGACATCCGACCCAGAGCATCCTCTTCATCCGACGACTAAAGCTGAATGGAGGTACCTTTAAGTGACGTCATCCAAGATGGCGTTCCTTAGATTCCGATTGGCTGATATAATTCTATCAGCCAATCAGAATTAAGGTAGAAAAAATTGATTGGAACAGCCAATAGAATGGTAATTGGAACAGCCAATAAAATGCAAGCTCAATAGGATTTTTTCTACCTTAATTCCGATTGGTAAGGTAGAAAAAATTGATTGGAACAGCCAATAGAATGGTAATTGGAACAGCCAATAAAATGCAAGCTCAATAGGATTTTTTCTACCTTAATTCCGATTGGCTGATAGAATTCTATCAGCCAATCGGAATCGAAGGGACGCCATCTTGGATGATGTCACTTAAAGGTACCTTCATTCAGCTTTAGTTGTCGGATGAAGAGGATGCTCCGCGTCGGATGTCTTGAAGATGGACCTGCTCCACACCGGATGGATGAAGATACAAGATGCCGTCTGGATGAAGGCTTCTGCCCGTCTGGAGGACCACTTCACCCGGCTTGGATGAAGACTTCTCCCGGCTTCGTTGAGGATCTCAGCCCGGTTTGGATGAAGACGTCTCCCGGTAAGTCAATCTTCAGGGGGTTAGTTTTAGGTTTTTTTAAGGGTGTATTGGGTGGGTTTTATTTTTAGGTTAGGGACTTTGGGCCTGCAAAAGAGCTAACTGCCCTTTTAAGGGCAATGCCCATCCAAATGCCCTTTTCAGGACAATGGGGAGCTTAGGTTTTTTAGATAGTATTTTATTTGGGGGGTTGGTTGTGTGGGTGGTGGGTTTTACTGTTGGGGGGGTTATTTGTATTTTTTTTACAGGTACAAGAGCTGATTACTTTGGGGCAATGCCCCGCAAAAGGCCCTTTTAAGGGCTCTTGGTAGTTTAGTTTAGGCTAAGGGTTTTTTTTATTTGGGGGGGGCTTTTTTATTTTGATAGGGCTATTAGATTAGGTGTAATTAGTTTTTTATTTTCTGTAAATTAGTGTTTTTTTTATACTTTAGCTAATTTAATTTAATTTATTTAATAGTATTTAATTTAGTTAATTTATGTAATTATAGTGTAGTGTTAGGTGTTAGTGTAACTTAGGTTAGGTTTTATTTTACAGGTACTTTTGTATTTATTTTAGCTAGGTAGTTATTAAATAGTTAATAACTATTTAGTAACTATTCTACCTAGTTAAAATAAATACAAACTTGCCTGTAAAATAAAAATAAACCCTAAGCTAGCTACAATGTAACTATCAGTAATATTGTAGCTAGCATAGGGTTTATTTAATAGGTAAGTATTTAGTTTTAAATAGGAATTATTTAGTTAATGATAGGAATATTTAGTTAGATTTATTTAAATTATATTTGTTAGGGGGTCTTAGGGTTAGACTTAGGTTTAGGGGTTAATAACTTTAATATAGTGTCGGCGACGTTGGGGGCAGCAGATTAGGGGTTAATAAATGTAGGTAGGTGGCGGCGATGTTAGGGACGGCAGATTAGGGGTTAATAATAATAAACTAATGTTTGCGAGGCGGGAGTGCGGCAGTTTAGGGGTTAATATGTTTATTATAGTGTTGGCGATGTCGGGGGTGGCAGATTAGGGGTTAATAAGTGTAGATAGGTTGCAGTGACATTGGGGGCAGCAGATTAGGGGTTAATAAATATAATGTAGGTGTCGGCGATGTTGGGGGCAGCAGATTAGGGGTTAAAAAATGTATTTTAGTGTTTGCGATGCGGGAGGGCCTCGGTTTAGGGGTTAATAGGTTGTTTATGGGTGTTAATGTACTTTTTAGCACTTTAGTTATGAGTTTTATGTTACGGCGTTGTACCATAAAACTCATAACTACTGATTTTCAAATGCGTTAGGAATCTTGACAGGATAGGGTGTACTGCTCACTTTTTTGGCCTCCCAGGACAGACTCATAATACCGGCGCCCCTAAACCTTCAATACTCGTAATACCAGCGGTAGGGAAAAAGCAGCGTTAGGACCTGTTAACGCTGCTTTTTCAGCTACCGCAAAACTCATAATCTAGGTCATAGTTTTTTCTACATAGGAAAAAGAGCAATATGTTGATTCTTAACTTGCTAAAGACACAGTAAAATCAAAAATTTCTCTGACTAAAGGATAAAATTTGATAATAGAAATACATTTTTTTATTTAATTCTAAACTTTTTTCTGACTTATGAAAGCTTAAAGGGACATGAAACCCAATTGTTTCTTTCTTTCATGATTTAGATAAAACATAAAAATTTAAACGACTTTCCAATTTACTTCTATTATCAATTTTGCTTCATTCTCTTGGTATCCTTTGTTGGAAGGTGCAGCAATGCACTACTGTGAGTTAGCCTGAAACATCAGCAAACCAATGACAAGGGGCATATATTTTAAGCCACCAATTAGCAGCTAGCTCCCTTCACCCGAGCCTACCTAGGTATGTTTTTTTTATCAAACAATACCAAGAGAACAAAGAAAATCAGATTATAGAAGTTAATTGGAAAGTTGATTTAAATTGTATGTTGAATCTGAATCACAAAAGAAAAATTTTTGGTTTTATGTCCCTTTCATTTTGTCTTCCTTGTCTCTTTAGTTGGCGGCAGCAGATTAGATAAGATAAATAATACCCCAGACGATCTGCAAAATAATAGAAAATGTATTAACAAAATGACAAGTGATTTACTGCTGATACCTTAAAAAAGTGGAACTTTGTGAAGAAAATATTGCAGTTACTTTCTGCAGTTCAGTTGCTATATGCTATTGTTTCTGACGTCTCCTAGCTCTGCATCCTGCTGTGACGCAGAGTAAAGATCGCTGATGCACAAGATAAATTTACAACTGACCACAAGCTATAATTGTTTTTTTCTGAGAACTAGTTCTCTGATTGAAAAATGACAGTTTGCTCGTCCCTAACACATAAATACAAAAATAAAAAACATGGATTAAAAAGTAATAATTAGGTTTCAAAATAGATTTTAAAAGCAATATTTTGTATTAAATAATTCTTATTCGATAGGGTTATTATGAGTGTAACTGTACTTTTAAATGTATTTTTGATGTGTTTTGTGCAACTTTTTTGTCGAGCGTAACAGATAACCACAGCTCTGAAGTTGCACTATCCTGACACATGTTAAATTTAATTGCACTCAAGAGAACGCATTTACTTTCAACTTGTAATACGCACGCTACTTCCAACACAAGCAAAGAACCGCGATAAACCCCTTATCGTTCGTGCACAACAGTTAGCGCGCCAGTCGAATCTAGCCCATATGGTCCAGATTCCGAGTGGAGTGTAATAGCGATATTTGCTCTCCAATCGTAATACCAGCTGCAAATGTGCACTGGTATTAGTTGTTGAGCGCAATGTAAACACAACCTCACGTTCTCATTGAATGGAAGCTTTGTGCTCATGAGAGAAGACTTCCATAGGCTACAATGGGAGCCTCGTTCTCAAGCCGATAGTCACGGCAGAGAACCTGGCGCAGTGAAGGGGGTAAGTCGCATAGCGTTAGGCAGCAAAGTTTAAATATATATGTATATTGCATATATATATATATTTATGTGGTTATATGTGTATATACACATATTAACACATAAATATATATGTATATAAACATATACATAAATATTTTGAGTAATAACACAGTCCCTATAGACCGAAATGTAAAGGCACTTTCAGTGCCCTTTTTTTTTTTTTTAACACCCCACATCGGCACACTTTAACCCCTTAAAGTGTCAGTAAACTTTAAAAATAATGTTATATAATTCTGCACATAGTGCAGAATTATATAACATTATATTAGCCAAACATTTATAAAACATAATTTCCCCTATTAATGAAAAAAAAAACCACTGTTTCACAGACCCGCTCTCTGCTGAGCGAGCTGCACTTAGTCTTATGGCGCGGTCGGGCCGGGCTGTGACTATACAGCTGGCCCGATGCGCTGAGTAAATATAACAGACCCTGCTCAGCAGAGAGCGGGTTTGTGAAACAGCGTTTTTTTTTTTAAATTAATAGGGGAAATTATGTTTTATAAATGTTTGGCTAATATGTTATATAATTCTGCACTATGTGCAGAATTATATAACATTATTTTTAAGGTTTACTGTCCCTTTAAAACTGCTTTGTGCAGTTATATTTAAAATGAAAAAAGCACATATATTTTATGATTAAAAAGGAACAAAACTCTTTATTTTGGGGGCAATTGGGGGACATTTTTTAAATTAACCAGAGCTCTGACCTCTGGTTAATTTTCGGAGAGCAAATTGCTACTGCGAGCTCACAATAGTATTAACCAGCCACTTGTAATGGCTCGTTATTTAGGGGCGCACATTAAATTGGCACTCCACTTGTAATCTAGCACTATATAAGTGCTAAACAGAATGATATATTTAAAGCAAATATTAGCTCTAGGATAATCAGCAAATGTATTTTTTAAGTTATACTAGATGCCTAAATAAAAAAATAAGTGTAAAGTTCTAGTGTCCATGTATCTGTTGCCATGTTAACACCTAAGTTTCCTTCTCTGCTGAAGCCAATTAAAGGGGTAGTCTAGTCAAAATTAAAGCTTTCATGATTCAGATAGAGCATGTAATTTTAAGCAACTTTCTAATTTACTCCTATTTTCCATTTTACTTTGTTCTCTTGTTCTCTTTATTTGAATGTATGCTTAGTAGCCAGCCCAATTTTGGTTCAACACCTGGGTAGCGCTTGCTGATTGGTGGCTACATTTAGACAACAATCAGAAAGTGCTACCCAGGTGCTGAACCAAAAATGGGCTAGCTCCTATGCTTACATTACTGCTTTTTCAAATATAGATAGCAAGAGAACGAAGAAAAATTGATAATAGGAGTAAATTCGAAAGTTGCTTAAAATTGTTGCTCTATCTGAATCAAGACAGTTTAATTTTGACTAGACTATCCCTTTAAGGACAGTTATAAATGAGTCACTGAAGTGTGCAACCAATGACTGTGGAATAAAACAGTTTTTAATCTGCACTTTAAATAAGAATTAAAACACCTACAATTTTTATAATTAAATTACAAGAAAAGAAGCTAGATAAATAAAGAATAAACGTATATTGCAAAGTAATTTTACTTCAATAAATAAAATTAAACAATTTATAATACAATCTCAAAGTCTTTAATGTCCCATTAATCATTTAGTAATAGTTTTTTTAAAAAATATGTTCCTAAGGACATACAGTACATATCTGGGATCAATCTTGCAATTTGTGGTTTTTCTCACTGCCCTTAGAGATACTGAACCCTGCTACTGCAACATGGTACCTATGACTGCTTTTGATAGTTGAGCATTTTTTTACTGCTACTAGAAAGGTTGTAGTGCAATTCAAAGCCTGACCCTGCAATATTCTACACAGTGATTGTTTTATACAGTGCAGGAGGTAATTTACATCTGTCAGTAATTGAGCACAATCATTGGCGATAAGAACATACAAAAGAGGCTTTTCAAGAGGTATGTAGCTGAACTGCAAGGTCTTTAAAATATTTATTTTGCATGCAGTTATTTAGTAATGCAGTTCTTAATCACTGTCTGATATATTCTGTTCCACTGAATGATCACTTACCTATATTATTTCTTTATTCCCAGACGTCTGGAAACAGGTGCAGCTCAGCATCAGCAAATGAGAAGAGTTTTAAAACTGAAGTAGAGGAGAGTATTGCAGGGGACAGATGGGCAATGCTTAGGGTGACTGAGTGATATGGAAATGGGAAAGTGCAATTTAGGGAGTTGCTGGGAACTACAGGTCACAGAGTGGGAACAAGAAGAAGAGAAAAGAATGGTGCATGAAGAGGAAGGGGTTAAATAATGTACGTTAGCCCAAATCTAATTAGTAGACAATGAGAGCAAAGAAGAGGAGGACATGGTACAGGAAAGGGAGGGAGGTGAAGGTTAAAAGAGAAGACACGGGCAGAGAAGCAAATAGGGGAAGGGAAATCTAGTATAGGAAAACTCAGAGAGAAGTGAACCTGGAGAGAGAAGTGAGGACAGAGAAGAGGAGGGTCCTGGATTGGATGAGCAAGGGGAGGATAAAAGATCATGTGATTTAGGAGAAGATGGAGAGTAAAAAGGAGAATAGACACATGCAATAAAAAGAGAGGAGAGCAGAGGAGGGAAGGATTTGGAGGAGAGAGGAGAGTAAAGGATTTGGGGAGAGAGTAGAGGATTAGAGGGGGAGAGAGGAGAGTAGAGGAGAGAATTTAAAGGGGAGAGAGGAGGTGAGCAGATTTGAGGAGGCGAGAGGGGTGTAGAGGAGAGGGGAGAGGGGAGAGTAGAGAGGGGAGAGTAGAGGAAAGAATTTGAGGGGGGATAGAGGGGAGTCGAGAAATGGATTTAAGGGGGAGAGAGAAGAGAGGGTTTGAGCGGGAGAGAGTAGAGGATTTTGGGGAAAGGGGAGTAGAGAAAAGGATATTAGGGGGAGAGAGTAGAGGATTTGAGGGGGAGAGAGTAGAGTTAAGGATTTCGGGGAGAGGGGAGTAGAGAAAAGGATATTAGGGGGAGAGAGGGGAGGAGAGGACTTGAGGGGAGTCGATAAATGGATTTAAGGGGGAGAGAGAAGAGAGGGTTTGAGCGGGAGAGAGTAGAGGATTTTGGGGAAAGGGGAGTAGAGAAAAGGATATTAGGGGGAGAGAGTAGAGGATTTGAGGGGGAGAGAGTAGAGTTGAGGATTTTGGGGAGAGTGGAGTAGAGAAAAGGATTTAAGGGGGCAGAGAGGAGAGGACTTGAGGGGGAGAGAGTAGAGTAGAGGATTTTGGGGAGAGGGGAGTAGAGAAAAGGATATTAGGGGGAGAGAGGAGAGGACTTGAGGGGGAGAGAGTAGAGGATTTCGGGGAGAGGGGAGTAGAGAAAAGGATATTAGGGGGAGAGAGTAGAGGACTTGAGGGGAGAGAGTAGAGTTGAGGATTTCGGGGAGAGGGGAGTAGAGAAAAGGATATTAATGGGGGGGAGAGGAGAGGATTTCGGGGAGAGGGGAGTAGAGAAAAGGATATTAGGGGGAGAGAGTAGAGGATTTCAGGGAGAGGGGAGTAGAGAAAAGGATATTAGGGGGAGAGAGTAGAGGACTTGAGGGGAGAGAGTAGAGATGAGGATTTCGGGGAGAGGGGAGTAGAGAAAAGGATTTAGGAGAGAAAGAAGATCCTAGAGAAGGACATACACAATATTAGTTGGGTTTGATCACAGTTCAGATAACCTTTGATAGAATATGACAGAATATATCAGTATAGAAGCATGAAGA
>NC_069509.1:51761193-51771193 GCF_027579735.1 Bombina bombina
AAATGTGTGTGTATGTGTGAGACAGTGGAGGGCAGCATAGCCCAGAACAAACATAATAATTAAGGCCCTTAGGAGTGTGCTGCTGTGAAGTGGCAACAATGTTGCAGTAGTGAGGGTGGGGTTTAGCTTACCCTTTAAGTAGTCAGCTCACAGGCCCCAAACCCTCTTTTCCAGCTCGTCTTCACAGCTTCCCGCCCTCCCTCCCCTTCATTTTTTCATGCGGCAATCTTTAGGCTGTTAAATCACCAGGGTGTTTCAGCTAGGTGTCCGAGGCAGGATGAGGGCTACGCGGCTTGTTTCCTTAAGTCCAAGGACGGTAGTTTTTGACTCCCCAGGTAGTGGCATGGATACGCGTCTAGTCACACCTGGTCCTACTGGTCTGGAGATCTTTAATTTACACCCTGGTTAGGCAGTTGGTCCGCGCCCCGGTTTGCCATCAGAGGTAGAGTGACGGCTGCCCAGGGGAGGGTGATCTCTGCAGGCGAGCGCCTGGGGTCCCTCCCATTCTAAAGATGCCGAGAACTCCCTAAGCTTCTGCGTGCAGCTGAGCTCCGCTTGTGTGGGCACTCACGGGCACGGTCCTTCTTCCTAGCAGGGGGTTCCTTACTCCTAACTAGATTGCCGCCACATGTTTTAGCTGGCCCCGTTGAGTCCAGCCGTTTCTCAGGTTCTGCAATAAATGTGACCCACGGGTCTTTTCCCATACACCTGTGTCTGTGTATTTATTTCAAGTTATTACAGTTATATGTAAAGTTATTTAAGTTTATTACAGTTTTGTACATAGTTATGGTTGAGTCAGTTTTATGGCTCTTATTATTAAAGTTTTCCAGCAAGCCAGGAGGATAGGGCATTTAATTAATTATGTATGTATGTATGTGTGTGTGTGTGTGTATGTATGTTTCTGGATGTATGTATATGTATGCATGTGTGTGTATATGTATGTATGTGTGTGTGTATGTATGTATGTGCATATGTACGTGTGTAAATGTGTATGTAAGTATATGTATGTGTATGCATGTGTGTGTATATATGTGTATGTATGCATGCATGTGTGTATGTATGTATGTGTGTGTATGTATATTTGTGTATGTGTGTATGTATGTATGTGTATGTATGTATATGTATGTGTGTATGTATGTATATTTGTGTATGTGTGTATGTATATTTGTGTGTGTATGTGTGTATGTATGTATGTGTATGTAAGTGTGTATGTATATTTGTATGTGTGTGTGTATGTATGTGTGTATTTGTATGTATGTGTGTATGTATGTGTATGTATATATGTGTATGTATCAGGGGCGTAACCAACGTTGATGCAAGGGTCGCCATTGCGACCGGGCCCAGCAGGTCTCCCAAACAGGGGGGCCCAACAAGGCAGGTGGTTGTTTTTTTTTTTATTATTAATTTTTTATTTTTAGGTGATCATTGATGATGCCACTGTTGCCACAATTGTCAGTGTTTGTAAATTGTTTTGTATACTACTAATTTATTGTGAGTCTACTGGACGGCGGGTGGCGTGCTGTCTGCTGCGCTGCTCGGCCGGAACTTTCCATTTTGGCCGCGCACGCGCACTGATCTCTGACTTTTCTTCTCCCACCTGAGTACTGATGGCTGCACTGCCTGCACGCACATGTATCTCCTGCGGTGCAGCAGAGTCAGTAGCAGCTAGCAGGAGTCTGTCGACAGTGCCGTGGAGTATGTGTGGGCGTGGCGTGGGAACGTCTGGGACCTGTCCTGGGTCCAGTGGGAGTCCCTCCCTTGCTAGCGCGGCAGGCCAGCACAGCAGCAGCTCACAGCTAGAGCCAGTGTGACAGACTACTGAGAACGGAGTGGAACTGTGAAAATCCGTTCAACCTCAGGTAAGCGTCTGCTCCATATCATAAGCTAAGTTAAGCTGCTCAGTGCTCAGACTGAAAGAGGGGGGGGGGGGCGCAGGGGCACGGTGACAGTACTGTACAGAGCTGAGTAATCCCATAATGGTAAAACAAGAAGCGCAAATTTTTTTGCGCTTCTTCTACGCTTCTTGTTTTAGTTTTGCCCCGACTCCGGTGATTACAGGAATTATCACCAAAAGGAAGCTGCATCTGTTTGGTTACTACCTAGGACCATTCTAAGAACCGGACATTAGTTCTAACGTATAAGGGACTTTTTACTGGAAACACATTTGGATTTTAGGTTTGCTTACGTTTGTTTTTATTTCACTTTTTATATTGTAACTACTTCTTATATTTTGATGAGAGATTAACCCTTTATGGATTTTTGATGAGAGATTAACCCTTTATGGATTTGGGTATTTTAAATTTCAAATTTTAACTTCAACTTGAAGAGGGTCCTTTTATATTTTAAATATTTAAAATTTTTATATTTTAATTTATATTTATACTGAAGACTTGATTAATTGCAGTTGATTAGCGCTGATTTTCTGTTGTTTGTATAATCCCATAATGGTGCATATAAATAGAAAACATTAGGCTTTAAAGATCCTCCTCTCTGGGATTTGTGGAAGTGGTTGTCCTTATATATTAAATATAACATAATACATTTAAACACACAATTTTTACAATTTTCCAAAAGTACCCCCCCCCACACTCAGTCTTATACAGTTTATGTGCCATATACAGTAGATAACATTGTTATCCTGTGGAGTTGTGCATGACACAGCACTAATTGGCTAGTCAATAGTTAATAAATAACTAGTCATATGATAAGGGAGCTGTCAGAATGTATATGAATATGTGTGTGTGTGTGTGTGTGTGTGTGATTATGTGTTTATCAATGTGTGTATAAATGTGTATGAGTGTGTGAATGTATATATGTGTAGGTGTAAGTGTGTGTGTGATTATGTGTTTATCAGTGTGTGCGTATATAAATATGTATGAGTGTGTGTAAATGTGTGTGTGTGTAAGAGTGTGTAAATATGTGTGTATTAGTATGTATAATATGTGTGTGTGTAAATATTTGTGTCCCCTCTATTTGTGGGGGGCGGCTAGCGGAGCTCTGTTAAAGGCGAATAAAGTGTCCATCTTTGGCTAAATTAAATGTTCGGAGGTATGATAAAGCTGGTGCTTTGGTTAAAAAATAAAAAAGGGGGGCCCTTCATGGATTCTTGCACCGGGGCCCTGAGGTTTTTAGTTACGCCTTTGGTATGTATATATGTATGTGTGTATATGTATGTATATGTATGTATGTGTATATGTATGTGTGTGTGTGTATGTATGTGTATGTATGTATGTGTGTGTGTATGTATGTGTGTGTGTATGTATATTTGTATGTGCGTATGTATGTGTGTGTATGTATATTTGTATGTGTGTGTGTATGTATGTATGTGTATGTATCTATGTGTATGTATGTTTGTGTATGTGTGTATATGTATGTATATGTATGTATGTATATGTATGTATGTGTGTATGTATGTGTGTGTATGTATGTGTATGTGTGTGTGTATGTAAGGAAATGTAAGGCAAATTGCCTGGAATGCACATAAGGGTTAAGGCCAAGACGGAGGAGGGGAGTGTTGTGTTGTGTGTGTGAAACAATGTTGCAGAAAGAGAGGAGGGGTTCCAGCTTACCTTTTTAAGCCCAGTACAGGAAGCACATGTCCTCTTTCTGCTGTTTTTCTCAAAGTTTTCACATGAGACGTTCAAGGAGATCTAAAGCACCTCCAAAGCGAATCATGGAGGCTAGGGAGGAACCTGCAGAGAGAGAAGTGGTTGAAGACAGCGATGAAGCAGCTGAGTGGATTCCTCCATCGCCAGAAACGGTGGGTCGAACCCCTTTACTTCCCTCCCTTTCCCCTTCCCTTGATCAATCTTCGGGGGAGGTTGGGGCTAGTAGGGGGGAAATTTCAGATCAGGCCCTACTGGAGGTGCTGGCGTTAGTGAGCAATATGGGGGGTGGTGTTGGGCAACCAGATGGTGCGTCTGAGCCCGTCGGCCATGCGGCCGGGAGTGAGCCCTCTTTGCGGGGGGTTAGTGCTGACATAGGCCCCAATTCAGTTACCATGTCGGGCCCTGCCGGGCCCGTTTCTGGCCTTCGCAGGCCCACATGTCCCCCTAAAGTAGCCGGTAAAGCGGGGGTCCCCGCTAGGCCCGCTATCCGGTCTCCAGCCGCAAGCGCCTCAGTTCCCTGCTCTCCAGTCACCCTGGTTAGGCCTCCCTCCCCTTGCGTGGTTGCGGCGGGCCCTTCTCGGCCTTGTGGCGTTACGGTCCTCGGCCCCTACGGGCCTTGCTCTTTTGCCCCAATAGTTGGCAGTTTTAGTGGGAGCAGTTCGGCCTTACCTCCGACGTCGTCTCCGGTGTCTCAGGACTCCATCGCGGCCGCGGTATCCCTTTTCCAGATGTGGGCATCGTCCTTGTCCGGGTCTCCGGGTGCGTCCCACGTGGTCCTTGGTCCTCCGGTGGTGGTTGCGCAGGTTCCCGCGTCGACTGTTCCTCCATCGGCGGCGACTTCCGGTTTGCGGTCCTCCGAGGGCGGGACTTCCGGTGACGTCACTTCCTGTGACGTCACTGCCGGTCCCGCCATTTGTCAGCGGTCATCGAAGAGGAGCAGATCGAGTTCCCCGCGCGGCGTCCAAGGTAAGAGAGGAGTGCCGCGGGGGGGGAACTTACGCTCCGGGGGGCAATTCTGCTGATGCGATGGGGCCTACAGGGGTTGCACTTGTGGGGGATGATTTTCACGAGGCGGCTAATTGTGAATCAATGGAGGAATTATCTCAGGGGGGGCATTTCTCTGGCCAAATGAACCCGGGGGTCCCCGTTGGAGGCCCCCGTGGGCAGGTTGCAAAGGGCATTGCGGCCCGGCAAGGGGCAAAGGCCCCGTCGGGTGGTAATCCTCGTCAAGGGGCAAAGGCCCCATCGGGCACTTATAAAGGTGGCGCATCACCTATTGGGCACGCTAGGAGTGCGCCTAAGAGCGCTGGCAATAATAGTAAGGTTTCTGTGGGCAAAGGCGGCGCCCGTGCGGGCGGCGCTTTTGGCGCGCAAATTGGTGAGAGTGTAAGGGCTAGGCCTCAGGCTCCGGGCGCATCCCCGGCAGCTGCGAGGAAGGTAGTAACTAGGTCTTCTACCAAACATGGTTCACCGGAACAGTTTCAGAGTCTAGATTTAGCGGTTGCATCCACTAGGCGTAAGAAGGCCACCCCTATCACCCAGAAATCAGTACATTTTAGTGAAGAGATAGAGGACTTTACAGAGGATGAGCAGGGTGTGTATGATGAAGTTGCAGGTGGCGAAGGCAACCAGGATGTGTGTGAGGGGATGCATGAGCGGTCTGGGCACAGGGGGAGGGGTAGAGCAGACCTTCCCCTTCGTGGTACTCCTCTCTGGCAATCTCTTTTGCAGGAAAGCGACATGGCTACATCAGGAGATTCAGGCAGCGGGTTGGAGAGAGGTGCTGAGAGCGGCCCGGACTCCATGGTGTCAGAGGATGAGCGTCCTTCTACTTCGGGAGTCGTGGCGATTCCAAACAGGATCGGTGTGAGAGATGGTGAGTCCTCAGTTTCAGTGGGGTTGCGGGGTTTTACCTCATCCTCGGATGATTCTGGGTCAGAAAATGACAAGGAACTGGGGTTGCATGGGAAGGGCAATAAACGAATGTATAAGATGCTTAGATGGTTAACTGAAGAGAAGAGATCAGAAAAAGGGGGCTTGCGTGACCGTTATGACTATATTGCCTCTGGCAGGTCCGACAGGGCGGCCCCACCCAGACTTCGCATAAGTGGGGTGGGGAGACCCGTTAATCGGAAGGTGGCGCTCCAAGGGGACACTAGGTCCTGGTCTTCTTATGATCTGCACGAGCATTTGAAGACTAAGACAGTACGGAGAATTCAAGAGGGGAAGTTTGTTAACATCTTCGAGCTCTCGGTGGAAGCCCTAAGGCAGAAAGCGAGAGCGGAGGATGGGACAGGCCCCAAGAAGTACCAGCGCCCAGACACATTTCACGAATGGCGCCGGTGTTTCAGGATCTATGCGTCCTGCTATTTGCAAAAATGGCCGGACCAGTGTTTAGCCGTGTTGAAATACATGGAAAACATGGAGATCATTGCTGATAATTATCGCGATGGTGCCTGGCGGGATTATGATGAGGAGTTCCGCAGAAAGATGGTGGGTAATCCACTGTTGGATTTTGGGTGCGTAGAAATGCAACTCTGGGCCCGGCTGGGTCCCGAGAAATCGCTGGGTACTTCTGGTGCCCCGGCGGGTGCAACACAGTTTCGACCCGCAAATAGATTTCGCAGACGCCCAGCAGGGGTCTGTTGGAAATTCCAGGACAAGCAATGCACGTTGGGAACCGCGTGTTCCTTTCGGCACGCTTGTCGCATCTGCGGGGGATTTCACCCAGCCGCAGACTGCGTTAAAAAAGGGGACAAACAGGACAGGACTGGGCCAAGAGCCCCTGCTGTCGCTAAGAGCGGACACCCCGCTGAAGGTGGCCGCAATTAGTAAGTGGCTCGCGCTCTACCCCGATAGGGTAGCGGCGGCCTTGTTGGAGTCAGGGCTCCGGGAAGGTTTTGTTATCCCCGTACAAGGTCCGGTTTCGGGTGCGGCTTCTCGCAGGAACCTGAAATCTGCCTCCCTGTTCCCGGAGGTATTGAAGGAGAAATTGGGTAAGGAAGTTTCACTGGGTAGAATGGCTGGCCCGTTTAAGGAAAGACCTATGCCGGGATTGGTTATCTCGCCTCTAGGGGTTGTGCCCAAAAAAGACCCAGGAAAGTTTAGGATGATACAACATCTCTCATACCCAAAGGGAAAGTCAGTCAATGACGCCATTCCTCAGGACTTGAGTACGGTATATTACCAGTCATTTGATGATGCCTTACAAGTAGTACGCAGATCGGGTCATGGGGCATTACTGGCCAAGCTTGACATCGAGTCTGCTTTCAGGCTCTTGCCGATTCACCCCGCATCATTTTTACTTAATGGGATGTTTCTTCAACGGACACTATTATGTTGACAGTTGTTTGCCCATGGGGTGTTCCATTTCCTGCGCCTATTTTGAGGCGTTTAGTTCCTTCTTGCATTGGGCCGTTGCGGAAGTGACAGGAGATGATAGGATTGCTCACTACTTGGACGACTTTCTCCTGGTAGGTAGACAGGGGTCTAGGGAATGTGAGCTGCTCCTTTATGCCATGCGGCTGTTGATGGAGAAATTTGGAGTCCCCTTAGCAGAAGACAAAACGGAGGGCCCTTGCACTTGTCTTACTTTCCTGGGTATCGAAATTGATTCGGTAGCCCACGAATGTAGGCTTCCGGTTGATAAGGTACAGAAGATGCTGACAGCAGTCAGGAGCCTTGCAGCGGCGCAGTTTTGCACGCTGAAAGAGCTCCAATCTGTTTTGGGTCTGCTCAACTTTGCAGGGAGGGTCATCCCGATGGGGAGGATTTTCCTGAAGAGAATGGAGTGCTTGTTGCCGGGAGTTACTTCCCCCAAAGCCAAACTAATGGTTAATAATGACATGAAGGAAGACCTCCGTGTCTGGGATCTGTTCCTCAGGGATTTCAATGGGATCTGTATTTGGAGAACCCCTCAGACTCCGGCGCGAGAACTGCACCTCTTTACTGATGCTGCTGGGGGTTTTGGATACGGCGCCTATCTCAATGGCGAGTGGAGCGCCGAACCTTGGCCGGCCGAGTGGGCGGCCAGGGGCCTGACCAGGAACCTGTGCCTTCTAGAGCTTTTCCCCATTCTGGTGGCGTTGGAGATCTGGGGGGACAAGCTCGAGAACCGTTCCGTCATTTTTTGGACGGACAATTTGAGCGTGGTTTTCGCCATTAATGGTCTCTCTTCTTCCTCACCGCCAGTAATTCGATATCTGAGAATTCTGGTTTTGAGATGCCTCAAGCGGAACATTGAGTTTCGGGCTAGGCATGTCCCAGGGGTTAAAAACGTTATTGCTGATGCACTATCTCGCTTTCAGTGGGAAAATTTTAGGAAATGTGCTCCTGAGGCTGCCACTCATGGCTTTCCCTGTTCCCCTTTTCTTTGGCAGGTGGCTTTGGATGGCAGTCCCTGATTCCGGTGCTGAAGGCGTCCCTGGCACCTTCCACTTGGAAGTCCTATGTAAGGTACTGGGAAGAATGGGTATTCTTCTGTGATGTCCAAGGATTTCCTTCTTGTGCTGGTGAGCAAGACTGGCTATTGCGCTGGCTCGCGGAGCTTAGGTCTAAGTTAGCTAAGAAAGGGGCGGTATCCGCGCGGTTAGCGGCAGTGTCCTTTTTCTGTAAACTATTCACGCTGACGGACTCTTCCAAAACGTTTTTGATTCGTCAAATACTGAGGGGTTGGGGACGGTCGGAAGTGCGGCGTCCGGACGTTAGGGAACCCATAACGGCGGACAGGTTGGTCCTCCTGCTTCGTGTTCTACCGGAGGTCTGTTCCTCAGACTACGAGGTGCGGCTTTTTTCAGCGGCGTTCGCCATGGCGTTTCATGGCGCACTCCGAGTGGGGGAATTGGTCCCCCAGTCTAAGTTGGCTAAAGTGGGTGGTGTCCTGGCGGAGCACGTCAGGTTTACGGATAATGGGGTATTGCTTTTCATCCCTCGATCGAAAGTCGATCAGGATGGTAGGGGGGCCTGGCTGTCGCTACCCGCGCATGCGGGTTCCGCCTGCTGCCCTAGTGCACTGTTGAAGACCTTCTCGGACAGGCGTCCAGTGGGTGCGGTTAGATTTTTAATTAATCAGGATGGTACCCCCCTTACGAGGTTTCAATTTCGGAAGGTTTTGGGGTGGGCGGCTAAAAAAGTAGGCTTGAATCCCAATACCATAGCTCCTCACTCCTTTAGGGTTGGAGCTGCTACGACGGCGGCGACTTTAGGCTGGTCGGCTGACCGCATAATGGCGCTTGGGAGGTGGAAGTCTAAGAGGTATCAGATTTACGTTAGGCCACTTATATCCCAATGTTAGTATTTGCTGGTTAATTATGTTGCACACTGCACTGCCATTATATGCCCTAACTCTTGTTTCTATTGCAGGGCCTAGAAGTGGGCCACTTCGTGCCTGGATCGTTGGGCACTCGTTCGTACACTGGGCGGCTATCCGAGCAGCATCGCAACCTGGAGGGCAGCAGCTTGGGTTCTCATTCTCTAGGGTGGTAGTTAGGTGGTTAGGGAGGAGAGGCCTTTGCTGGGCAGATCTGCCTGGGTTACTGCAATCCGCCATGAGGCGGTGGGAGAAACCCCATGTTCTGATCATCCACTTAGGTGGCAATGATCTCGGCTCAATTCCCGGCCGGGACTTGAGCGCAGTGATCCAATCAGATCTGCGCACCTTTAAAGCTTGGTTGCCTGGTGTGAGAATGGGCTGGTCAAACATTATACCGAGGTTGACGTGGAGACACATGGCTAATCATAGGGCAGCGTTCCAAGTTCGCAAGAAGCTCAATAGAGATGTTAGGAAGCTTATGTGCGAGCTAGGTGGTTTTGTTGTGGAACACAAGTTCATTACGGCCGCTGACCGGAGCCTGTACCGAGGCAACGGGGTCCATCTTACGGACCATGGCATGGATCTGTTTATTGAAGATATACGTCAGTCCCTACTCCTATTTGTGTGAGTTGGGTGGCGGCGAGAGTGGCCCTTGATATTCGGGCGATCTCGTGGCGGGTGGACAGTGTCCGGGGGCAGGATGTGATCGAGGTAGAGTGACGGCACTTCCGGCCAGGGGTGAAGTCCCCAGACGCGCGTCTGGGGTGTTCCCTGCCCGTGTGATTCCGATGCCGAGAATTCCCTGTTTTTATAGTATTGAGCTACGCTCTGCTTCTTCTCCTGCGCCCTGGTACTGCCCATCTTGTTAGCATGGGTTACTACGTTTAGCTAGTACCTGATTGCCGCCCCCCTGGTCCATGTTTATTTAGACGGTAGTTAGTTCTTGTGTTGCCACAATAAACGTGACCTGCGGGTTTTCTCTAACCATAAAAAGTTGTTGTGTCGTTATTTTGTTGTGTTATTTATTTCTACGTTTAGAAACTAAGTTGAGTTTATGTTAAACCAAGAATGTATATAGTTA
>NC_069509.1:51781193-52006193 GCF_027579735.1 Bombina bombina
AGCTGGTAAAATGTGCTCGTGCACGATTTCCCCATAGGTATCAATGGGGGAGAGCCAGCTGGAAAAAACCTAACACATTAAAAAAAGCAGCGTTTAGCTCCTAATGCAGCCCCATTGATTCCTATGGGGAAATACATTTCATGTCTACACCTAACACCCTAACATGAACCCTGAGTCTAAACACCCCTAATCTTACGCTTATCATTATATTAGTAACCCCTAATCTGCCGCTCCGGACACCGCCCCCACCTACATTATAGTTATGAACCCCTAATCTGCTGCCCCCAACATCGCCAAACCCTACATTATATTTATTAACCCCTAATCTGCCGCCCCCAATGTCGCCGCAACCTAACTACATTTATTAACCCCTAATCGCCACCACTATAATAAAGTTATTAACCCCTAAACCTATGTCTAACCCTAACCCCCCTAACTTAAATATAATTTAAATAAATGTAAATTAAATTACTACAATAAACTAAATTATTCCTATTTAAAACTAAATACTTACCTATAAAATAAACCCTAAACTAGCTACAATACAACTAATAGTTACATTGTATCTAGCTTAGGGTTTATTTTTATTTTACAGGCAACTTTGTATTTATTTTAACTAGGTAGAAATAGTTATTAACTATTTAATAACTACCTAGTTAAAATAAATACAAATATACCTGTAAAATAAAACCTAACCTAAGTTACAATTACACCTAAAACTACACTATAATTAAATTAATTCCCTAAACTAAATACAATTAATTACAATTAAATAAAATTATCTAAAGTACAAAAAAACACTAAATTGCAGAAAATAATAAAATAATTAAAAGATTTTTAAACTAATTACACCTAATCTAATCCCCCTAACAAAATAAAAAATAAATAAAAAAAAGCCCTACCCTACACTAAATTACAAATAGCCCTTAAAAGGGCCTTTTGCGGGGCATTGTCCCAAAGTAATCAGCTCTTTTACCTGTAAAAAACAGTACAAATCCCCCCAACATTAAAACCCACCACCCACACAACCAACCCTACTCTAAAACCCACCCAATCCCCCCTTAAAAAAAAACTAACACTAACCCCTTGAAGTTCACCTTACCGGGAGACATCTTCACCCAACCGGGCAGAAGTGTTCCTCCAGACGGGCAGAGGTCTTCATCCAACCAGGCTGAAGTGGTCCTCCAGACGGCATCTTCTATCTTCATCCATCCGGCGCGGAGTGGGTCCATCTTCAAGACATCCGACGCAGAGCATTCTCTTCAAACGACGGCCGACGACTGAATGAAGGTTCCTTTAAATGACGCCATCTTGGATGACGTCACTTAAAGGAACCTTCATTCAGTCGTCGGCCGTCGTTTGAAGAGGATGCTCCGCATCGGATATCTTGCAGATGGACCCGCTCCGCGTCGGATGGATGAAGATAGAAGATGCCGTCTGGATGAAGACTTCTGCCCGTCTGGAGGACCACTTCTTCCCAGTTGGATGAAGACTTCTCCCGGATTCGTTAAGGACTTTGGCCCGGTTGGGTGAAGACGTCTCACGGTAGGGTGATCTTCAGGGGGTTAGTGATTTTTTTTTTTTTTTAAGAGGGGATTGGTTGGGTTTTAGAGTAGGGTTGGTTGTGTGGGTGGTGCGTTTTAATGTTGGGGGGGATTTGTACTTTTTTTTACAGGTAAAAGAGCTGATTACTTTGGGGCAATGCCCCGCAAAAGGCCCTTTTAAGGGCTATTTGTAATTTAGTGTAGGGTATGGCTTTTTTATTTTGGAGGGGGGCTTTATTATTTTGTTAGGGGGATTAGATTAGGTGTAATTAGTTTAAAAATCTTGTAATTATTTTATTATTTTCTGTAATTTAGTGGGGGGTTTTGTACTTTAGATAATTGTATTTAATTGTAATTAATTGTATTTAATTTATTTATAGTGTAGTGTAGTGTTAGGTGTAATTGTAACTTAGGTTAGGTTTTATTTTACAGGTACTTTTGTATTTTTTGTATTTTAACTAGGAAGTTATTAAATAGTTAATAACTATTTAGTAACTATTCTACCTAGTTAAAATAAATACAAGTTGCCTGTAAAATAAAAATAAACCCTAAGATAGCTACAATGTAACTATTAGTTATATTGTAGCTAGCTTAGGGTTTATTTTATAGGTAAGTATTTAGCTTTAAATAGGAATAATTTAGTCAATTGTAGTAATTTTATTTAGATTTATTTTAATTATATTTAAGTTGGGGCGGTTAGGGTTAGAGTTAGACTTCAGTTTAGGGGTTAATAACTTTATTATAGTGGCGGCGACGTTGGGGGCGAAAGATTAGGGGTTAATAAATGTAGGTAGGTGGTGGCAATGTTAGGGACAGCAGATTAGGGGTTAATATTATTTAACTAATGTTTGCGATGCGGGAGTGCAGCGGTTTAGGGGTTAATATATTTATTATAGTGGCGGCGATGTCCAGTTCGGCAGATTAGGGGTTAAAAATTTATTTTAGTGTTTGCGATGTGGGGGGGGGGGCTCGGTTTAGGGGTTAATATGTAGTTTATGGGTGTTAGTTTACTTTTTAGCACTTTAGTTAAGAGTTTTATGCTACAGCGTTGTAGTGTAAAACTCTTAACTACTGACTTTTAAATGCGGTACCAGGCTTGACAGGAGAGGATCTACCGCTCACTTTTTGGCAGACTCATAATACAATGCAAGTCCCATTGAAAAGATAGGATACGCAATTGACGTAAGTGGATTTGCGGTATTTCTGAGTCTGGCCAAAAAAATGAGCGGTGAGCCTGTCATTTCAAGACTCGTAATACCAGCGGGCGTTAAAAAGCAACGTTGGGACCGGCCAACGCTGCTTTTTAAGCCTAACGCAAGACTCGTAATCTAGCCGTCTGTTTTAAAACCTTAGGTTTTCACGCCAAGCAGTCTTTTTTTAACTCTTTGGCTCCATCTAGTGGTTATTTTCTTACATTACAACTTAAACTATGTAACTTTAAATTAAAAACAATATTATGGCTATAATACACATATAGATAGCATACACTGTTATATATGAAGTATTATACTCAGTACAATATATTTATAAATGTTAATAATGCATTATTACCTGTTTCTCTTTATATCTTATTAGCAATTTTCATTTTCCTTTGTTTAAGTATATACTTTAATTAACTCCTTAGTGATATATTTACAATCTACGGCTAATGCAACTAATCTAAAAAAATAAAAAGCGAAAAAACAAAAACAAAAAAACAAATAATAATTAAATTATTTTGAAGTGTATACCTTTAAGTAATACTTTATATATGGCATTGCATTGGTGTAATTTTTTTATTATTGAAAAATACACTCTAAAAGAGTACATTTATTGAGTTACTTCAAATATTCAGTTTAGCTAGATTATGTTTAGTAAAGGAGACCTTTTGGTCTAAGGATACCAAAAGGCCTCAATAGAGATTTTGATTTGGCCTGCTTTTCCTGAATATATCCTTTACTAAACATAATCTAGCTAAACTGAATATTTGAAGTAACTCAATAAATGTACTCTTTTAGAGTGTATTTTTCATTAATAAAAACAATTACACCAGTGCAATGCTATATATAAAGTATACACTTCAAAATAATTTAATTATTTGTTTTTGTTTTAGTTGTTTTTTTTTTTTTTTTTTTTATAGATTAGTTGCATTAGCCGTAGATTGTAAATATATCACTAAGGAGTTAATTAAAGTATTTACTTAAAGAAAGGAAAATGGAAATTGATATGGTTACTGAGCTGCATTGTATGTCATGTATATGGTTACTGAGCTGCTTTGTATGTCATGTATATGGTTACTGAGCTGCATTGTATGTCATGTATATGGTTACTGAGCTGCATTGTATGTTATGTATATGGTTTGATATGGCTGGTGAGCTGCATGGTATGTCATGTATATGGTTGGTGAGCTGCATTGTATCATGTATATGGTTTGATATGATTATTGAGCTGCATTGTATGTCATGTATATGGTTTGATATGGTTGGTGATCTGCATTGTATGCCATGTATATGGTTTGATATGGTTGGTGAGCTGCATTGTATGTCATGTATATGGTTTGATATGGTTGGTGAGCTGCATTGTATGTCATGTATATGGTTTGATATGGTTGGTGAGCTGCATTGTATGTCATGTATATGGTTTGATATGGTTACTGAGCTGCATTGTATGTCATGTATATGGTTTGATATGGTTACTGAGCTGCATTGTATGTCATGTATATGGTTTGACATGGTTGGTGAGCTGCATTGAATGTCATGTATATGGCTGGTGAGCTGCATTGTATGTCATGTATATGGTTTGATATGGTTACTGAGCTGCATTGTATGTCATGTATATGGTTTGATATGGTTACTGAGCTGCATTGTATGTCATGTATATGGTTTGATATGGTTGGTGAGCTGCATTGTATGTCATGTATATGATTTGATATGGTTACTGAGCTGCATTGTATCATGTATATGATTTGATATGGTTACTGAGCTGCATTGTATGTCATGTATATGGTTTGATATGGTTGGTGAGCTGCATTGTATCATGTATATGATTTGATATGGTTACTGAGCTGCATTGTATGTCATGTATATGGTTTGATATGGTTGGTGAGCTGCATTGTATGTCATGTATATGATTTGATATGGTTACTGAGCTGCATTGTATCATGTATATGATTTGATATGGTTACTGAGCTGCATTGTATGTCATGTATATGGTTTGATATGATTGGTGAGCTGCATTGTATGTCATGTATATGGTTTGATATGGTTGGTGAGCTGCATTGTATGTCATGTATATGGTTTGATATGGTTGGTGAGCTGCATTGTATGTCATGTATATGGTTTGATATGGTAACTGGGGTGCATTGTATGTCATGTATATGGTTTGATATGGCTGCTGAGCTGCATTGTATGTAATGTATATGGTTTGATATGGTTACTGAGCTGCATTGTATGTCATGTATATGGTTTGATATGGTTACTGAGCTGCATTGTATGTCATGTATATGGTTTGATATGGTTACTGAGCTGCATTGTATGTCATGTATATGGTTACTGAGCTGCATTGTATGTCATGTATATGGTTTGATATGGTTACTGAGCTGCATTGTATGTCATGTATATGGTTACTGAGCTGCATTGTATGTCATGTATATGGTTTGATATGGTTACTGAGCTGCATTGTATGTCATGTATATGGTTTGATATGGTTACTGAGCTGCATTGTATGTCATGTATATGGTTTGATATGGTTACTGAGCTGCTTTGTATGTCATGAATATGGTTTGATATGGTTACTGAGCTGCATTGTATGTTATGTATATGGTTTGATATGTCTGGTGAGCTGCATGGTATGTCATGTATATGGTTGGTGAGCTGCATTGTATCATGCATATGGTTTGATATGGTTACTGAGCTGCATTGTATGTCATGTATATGGTTTGATATGGTTGGTGATCTGCATTGTATGTCATGTATATGGTTTGATATGGCTGGTGAGCTGCATGGTATGTCATGTATATGGTTGGTGAGCTGCATTGTATCATGTATATGGTTTGATATGATTATTGAGCTGCATTGTATGTCATGTATATGGTTTGATATGGTTGGTGATCTGCATTGTATGTCATGTATATGGTTTGATATGGTTGGTGAGCTGCATTGTATGTCATGTATATGGTTTGATATGGTTACTGAGCTGCATTGTATGTCATGTATATGTTTTGATATGGTTACTGAGCTGCATTGTATGTCATGTATATGGTTTGATATGGTTGGTGAGCTGCATTGAATGTCATGTATATGGCTGGTGAGCTGCATTGTATGTCATGTATATGGTTTGATATGGTTACTGAGCTGCATTGTATGTCATGTATATGGTTTGATATGGTTACTGAGCTGCATTGTATGTCATGTATATGGTTTGATATGGCTGGTGAGCTACATTGTATGTCATGCATATGGTTTGATATGGTTGGTGAGCTGCATTGTATGTCCTGTATATCATTTGATATGGTTGGTGAGCTGCATTGTATGTCATGTATATGGTTTGATATGGTTACTGAGCTGCATTGTATGTCATGTATATGGTTTGATATGGCTGGTGAGCTGCCTTGAATGTCATGTATATGGTTTGATATGGTTACTGAGCTGCATTGTATGTCATGTATATGGTTTGATATGGTTAATGAGCTGCCTTGTATGTCATGTATATAGTTTGATATAGTTACTGAGCTGCATTGTATATTATGTATATGGTTTGATATGGCTGGTGAGCTGCATTGTATGTCATGTATATGGTTTGATATGGTTGGTGAGCTGCATTGTATGTCACGTATATGGTTTGATATGGTTACTGAGCTGCATTGTATGTCATTTATATGGTTTGATATGGTTACTGAGCTGCATTGTATGTCATGTATATGGTTTGATATGGTTACTGAGCTGCATTGTATGTCATGTATATGGTTTGATGTGGCTGGTGAGCTGCATGGTATGTCATGTATATGGTTGGTGAGCTGCATTGTATCATGTATATGGTTTGATATGGTTACTGAGCTGCATTGTATGCCATGTATATGGTTTGATATGGTTGGTGAGCTGCATTGTATGTCATGTATATGGTTTGATATGGTAACTGGGGTGCATTGTATGTCATGTATATGGTTTGATATGGCTGCTGAGCTGCATTGTATGTAATGTATATGGTTTGATATGGTTACTGAGCTGCATTGTATGTCATGTATATGGTTTGATATGGTTACTGAGCTGCATTGTATGTCATGTATATGGTTTGATATGGTTACTGAGCTGCATTGTATGTCATGTATATGGTTTGATATGGTTACTGAGCTGCATTGTATGTCATGTATATGGTTTGATATGGTTACTGAGCTGCATTGTATGTCATGTATATGGTTACTGAGCTGCATTGTATGTCATGTATATGGTTTGATATGGTTACTGAGCTGCATTGTATGTCATGTATATGGTTTGATATGGTTACTGAGCTGCATTGTATGTCATGAATATGGTTTGATATGGTTACTGAGCTGCATTGTATGTTATGTATATGGTTTGATATGGCTGGTGAGCTGCATGGTATGTCATGTATATGGTTGGTGAGCTGCATTGTATCATGCATATGGTTTGATATGGTTACTGAGCTGCATTGTATGTCATGTATATGGTTTGATATGGTTGGTGATCTGCATTGTATGTCATGTATATGGTTTGATATGGCTGGGGAGCTGCATGGTATGTCATGTATATGGTTGGTGAGCTGCATTGTATCATGTATATGGTTTGATATGATTATTGAGCTGCATTGTATGTCATGTATATGGTTTGATATGGTTGGTGATCTGCATTGTATGTCATGTGTATGGTTTGATATGGTTGGTGAGCTGCATTGTATGTCATGTATATGGTTTGATATGGTTACTGAGCTGCATTGTATGTCATGTATATGTTTTGATATGGTTACTGAGCTGCATTGTATGTCATGTATATGGTTTGATATGGTTGGTGAGCTGCATTGAATGTCATGTATATGGCTGGTGAGCTGCATTGTATGTCATGTATATGGTTTGATATGGTTACTGAGCTGCATTGTATGTCATGTATATGGTTTGATATGGTTACTGAGCTGCATTGTATGTCATGTATATGGTTTGATATGGCTGGTGAGCTACATTGTATGTCATGCATATGGTTTGATATGGTTGGTGAGCTGCATTGTATGTCCTGTATATCATTTGATATGGTTGGTGAGCTGCATTGTATGTCATGTATATGGTTTGATATGGTTACTGAGCTGCATTGTATGTCATGTATATGGTTTGATATGGCTGGTGAGCTGCCTTGAATGTCATGTATATGGTTTGATATGGTTACTGAGCTGCATTGTATGTCATGTATATGGTTTGATATGGTTAATGAGCTGCCTTGTATGTCATGTATATAGTTTGATATAGTTACTGAGCTGCATTGTATGTTATGTATATGGTTTGATATGGCTGGTGAGCTGCATTGTATGTCATGTATATGGTTTGATATGGTTGGTGAGCTGCATTGTATGTCATGTATATGGTTTGATATGGTTACTGAGCTGCATTGTATGTCATTTATATGGTTTGATATGGTTACTGAGCTGCATTGTATGTCATGTATATGGTTTGATATGGTTACTGAGCTGCATTGTATGTCATGTATATGGTTTGATGTGGCTGGTGAGCTGCATGGTATGTCATGTATATGGTTGGTGAGCTGCATTGTATCATGTATATGGTTTGATATGGTTACTGAGCTGCATTGTATGCCATGTATATGGTTTGATATGATTATTGAGCTGCATTGTATGTCATGTATATGGTTTGATATGGTTGGTGATCTGCATTGTATGTCATGTATATGGTTTGATATGGTTGGTGAGCTGCATTGTATGTCATGTATATGGTTTGATATGGTTGGTGAGCTGCATTGTATGTCATGTATATGGTTTGATATGGTTGGTGAGCTGCATTGTATGTCATGTATATGGTTTGATATGGTTGGTGAGCTGCATTGTATGTCATGTATATGGTTTGATATGGTTACTGAGCTGCATTGTATGTCATGTATATGGTTTGATATGGTTACTGAGCTGCATTGTATGTCATGTATATGGTTTGATATGGCTGGTGAGCTACATTGTATGTCATGCATATGGTTTGATATGGTTGGTGAGCTGCATTGTATGTCCTGTATATCATTTGATATGGTTGGTGAGCTGCATTGTATGTCATGTATATGGTTTGATATGGTTACTGAGCTGCATTGTATGTCATGTATATGGTTTGATATGGCTGGTGAGCTGCCTTGAATGTCATGTATATGGTTTGATATGGTTACTGAGCTGCATTGTATGTCATGGATATGGTTTGATATGGTTAATGAGCTGCCTTGTAAGTCATGTATATAGTTTGATATAGTTACTGAGCTGCATTGTATGTTATGTATATGGTTAGATATGGCTGGTGAGCTGCATTGTATGTCATGTTTATGGTTTGATATGGTTACTGAGCTGCATTGTATGTCATGTTTATGGTTTGATATGGTTACTGAGCTGCATTATATGTCATTTATATGGTTTGATATGGTAACTGAGCTGCATTGTATGTCATGTATATGGTTTGATATGGCTGGTGAGCTGCATTGTATGTCATGTATATGGTTTGATATGGTTACTGAGCTGCATTGTATGTCATGTATATTGTTTGATATGGTAACTGGGGTGCATTGTATGTTATGTATATGGTTTAATATGGTAACTGGGGTGCATTGTATGTTATGTATATGGTTTGATATGGTTACTGAGCTGCATTGTATGTGGCTGGTGAGCTGCATTGTATGTCATGTTTATGGTTTGATATGGTTACTGAGCTGCATTGTATGTCATGTTTATGGTTTGATATGGTTACTGAGCTGCATTATATGTCATTTATATGGTTTGATATGGTTACTGAGCTGCATTGTATGTCATGTATATGGTTTGATATGGTTGGTGAGCTGCATTGTATGTCATGTATATGGTTTGATATGTTACTGAGCTGCATTGTATGTCATGTATATGGTTTGATATGGTTACTGAGCTGCATTGTATGTCATGTATATGGTTTGATATGGCTGGTGAGCTGCATTGTATGCCATGTATATGGTTTGATATGGCTACTGAGCTGCATTGTATGTCATGTATATGGTTTGATATGGTAACTGGGGTGCATTGTATGTCATATATATGGTTTGATATGGTAACTGGGGTGCATTGTATGTCATGTATATGGTTTGATATGTTACTGAGCTGCATTGTATGTCATGTATATGGTTTGATATGGCTGCTGAGCTGCATTGTATGTCATGTATATCAGTTGATATGGTTACTGAGCTGCATTGTATGTTATGTATATGGTTTGATATGGCTGGTGAGCTGCATTGTATGTCATGTATATGGTTTGATATGGTTGGTGAGCTGCATTGTATGTCGTATATCAGTTGATATGGTTACTGAGCAGCATTGTATGTCATGTATATGGTTTGATATGGCTGTTGAGCTGCATTGTATGTCATGTATATGGTTTGATATGGTAACTGGGGGGCATTGTATGTTATTTATATGGTTTAATCTGGTAACTGGGGTGCATTGTATGTTATGTATATGGTTTGATATGGTTACTGAGCTGCATTGTATGTGGCTGGTGAGCTGCATTGTATGTCATGTTTATGGTTTGATATGGTTACTGAGCTGCATTGTATGTCATGTTTATGGTTTGATATGGTTACTGAGCTGCATTATATGTCATTTATATGGTTACTGAGCTGCATTGTATGTCATGTATATGGTTTGATATGGTTGGTGAGCTGCATTGTATGTCATGTATATGGTTTGATATGGTCACTGAGCTGCATTGTATGTCATGTATATGGTTTGATATGGTTACTGAGCTGCATTGTATGTCATGTATATGGTTTGATATGGTTACTGAGCTGCATTGTATGTCATGTATATGGTTTGATATGGCTGGTGAGCTGCATTGTATGTCATGTATATGGTTTGATATGGTTACTGAGCTGCATTGTATGTCATGTATATGGTTTGATATGGTAACTGGGGTGCATTGTATGTCATGTATATGGTTTGATATGGTAACTGGGGTGCATTGTATGTTATGTATATGGTTTGATATGGTTACTGAGCTGCATTGTATGTCATGTATATGGTTTGATATGGTTAGTGAGCTGCATTGTATGTCAGGTATATGGTTTGATATGGTAACTGAGCTGCATTGTATGTCATGTATATGGTTTGATATGGTTACTGAGCTGCATTGTATGTCATGTATATGGTTTGATATGGTAACTGAGCTGCATTGTATGTCATGTTTATGGTTTGATATGGTTACTGAGCTGCATTGTATGTCATGTATATGGTTTGATATGGTTGGTGAGCTGCATTGTATGTCATGTATATGGTTTGATATAGCTGGTGAGCTGCATTGTATGTCATGTATATGGTTTGATATGGCTGGGGAGCTGCATTGTGTTATGTATATGGTTTGATATGGCTGGTGAGCTGCATTGTATGTCATGTATATGGTTTGATATGGTTGGTGAGCTGCATTGTATGTCATGTATATGGTTTGATATGGCTGGTGAGCTGCATTGTATGTCATGTATATGGTTTGATATGGTTGGTGAGCTGCATTGTATGTCATGTATATGGTTTGATATGGTTGGTGAGCTGCATTGTATGTCATGTATATCAGTTGATATGGTTACTGAGCTGTATTGTATGTCATGTATATGGTTTGATATGGCTACTGAGCTGCATTGTATGTCATGTATATGGTTACTGAGCTGCATTGTATGTCATGTATATGGTTTGATATGGTAACTGGGGTGCATTGTATGTCATGTATATGGTTTGATATGGTAACTGGGGTGCATTGTATGTCATGTATATGGTTTGATATGGTAACTGGGGTGCATTGTATGTTATGTATATGGCTTGATATGGTTACTGAGCTGCATTGTATGTCATGTATATGGTTTGATATGGTAACTGGGGTGCATTGTATGTCATGTATATGGTTACTGAGCTGCATTGTGTGTCATGTATATGGTTTGATATGGTAACTGTGGTGCATTGTATGTCATGTATATGGTTTGATATGGTTACTGAGCTGCATTGTATGTCATGTATATGGTTTGATATGGTTACTGAGCTGCATTGCATGTCATGTATATGGTTTGATATGGTTACTGAGCTGCATTGTATGTCATGCATATGGTTTGATATGGTTACTGAGCTGCATTGTATGTCATGTATATGGTTTGATATGGTTACTGAGCTGCATTGTATGTCATGTATATGGTTTGATATGGTTGGTGAACTGCATTGTATCATGTATATGGTTTGATATGGTTGGTGAGCTGCATTGTATGTCATGTATATGGTTTGATATGGTTACTGAGCTGCATAAGTAATTAAATGCCCTATCCTCCTGGCTTGCTGTAATAACTTACCAGTCATAAAACTGACTGATACATAACTTAACTTATAACTTAACTTTACCATAAATGACTTTGGTAATACATAACTTGAATAATGACACAAACACAGGGTGTGGGTATAAAGACCCGTAGGGTCCGCATTTATTATAGAACATAGGAACCGGCTGGAAGCAACTCAGCAAACCTTAAACCAGGTGGCGGCAATCTAGCTAGGAGAGTAAGTACCCCCCGCTAGGAAATTGGACCACGCCCGTGAATGCCTACACAAGCGGAGCTTAGCTGCACGCACAGACTTAGGGAGTTCTCGGCAACATCAAATGGGGGGAGGTGCCCCAGGCGCGCGCCTGCAGAGACTACCCTCCCCCTGGGCCAGCCGTCACTCTACCTCTAATGGCAAACCGGGGCGTGGTACAAACCGCCTAGCCAGGGTGTGATATTATAAAGCTCCAGACCAGTAGGGCCAGGTGTGACTAGGCGCGTGTACATGCCACTACCTGGGGAGTCAAAAAATTAACGTCCTTGGGCTTAAGGAAGCGAGCCGCGTAGCCCTTGTCCTGCCTCAGACACCCTGCTGATAAAAACACCCTAGTGATGTCCAGCCTAAGTGATTGCCGCCTTACCAATGAAAGGGAGGGCGGGAGGGAAGCTGTGAAGACAAGCTGGAAAGAGGATTTGGGGCCTGTAGCTTGGCTTCTTAAAGGTGAGCCCTATCCCCACCCACACAAATGCAACATTGTTGCCACTTCCAGCAGCTCACTCCTAAGGGCCTTAATTCTTATGTTCGTTCTGGGCTATGCTGCCCTCCACTGTCTTAAGTAATTAAATGCCCTATCCTCCTGGCTTGCTGTAATAACTTACCAGTCATAAAACTGACTGATACATAACTTAACTTATAACTTAACTTTACCATAAATGACTTTGGTAATACATAACTTGAATAATGACACAAACACAGGGTGTGGGTATAAAGACCCGTAGGGTCCGCATTTATTATAGAACATAGGAACCGGCTGGAAGCAACTCAGCAAACCTTAAACCAGGTGGCGGCAATCTAGCTAGGAGAGTAAGTACCCCCCGCTAGGAAATTGGACCACGCCCGTGAATGCCTACACAAGCGGAGCTTAGCTGCACGCACAGACTTAGGGAGTTCTCGGCAACATCAAATGGGGGGAGGTGCCCCAGGCGCGCGCCTGCAGAGACTACCCTCCCCCTGGGCCAGCCGTCACTCTACCTCTAATGGCAAACCGGGGCGTGGTACAAACCGCCACAAGAGATAGCCCACAGGCACAGCTCTTGCCGCCACCCACATAGGTATAATAATATAGCACGCCTCAAATTAACCAGGAACAGGTCGATGCCCCGCTGAGGGAGGTGCACCCCATCCCTCCTGTAGAGGCTTCTCCCAGCCGTTGTGATGTTCCCATGTTCCACAACAAACCCTACTGACTGCGCTAGGACAAAATCCTAACCTCCCTGTTCAGTTTCTTTCTGACCTGAAAGGCCACCCTGTGGGCTGCACATGGCGCCACTCAATACTGGGGATGCTATTGGACCACCCCTTAACATTGGAACCCATGTCTGGAAAGTGTACAAATCAGACTGAATCACCCCACTGAGCAGTTTGCACGGCAGGAGCCCCATATCACTACCACGTGCGTGAATGATCATAACTTGGGGTTTGTCCCACCTGTGCAATGCCCCGTGCAGCAACCCAGGCAGATCCTTCCAACTCAAACCCCTACGACCTAGCCACCTAACAGTGACCCAATGGGGGGGGGCCCAGTTGTTGCCCGTCAGGGCTCGCGACCGCTCTCAGCTCCGCCCAGTGAATGTAGGAGTGACCCGCGATCAGCAGTCTCAGTGGACCATCTCTTGGCCCTGTAAAGAAACAACAGTTAACTGGGAACATCGCAACATGAGAAAACAAACATTCATATTGTTAATGGCCTAACATACAACATGGATCTCTTAGACCTCCATCTCCCCAACGCCCTAATGTGGTCGGCAGACCAACACAAACCCGCGGCAGGGGTAGACGCTCCAACCCTGAAGGAGTGGGGGCAATGACCCTTGGGTCAAGGCCCGCTTTCCATGCTGCCCAGCTCAGGCCTCTCCTGCATTGAAATCTAGTCAACAGGGAACCGGCCTCGTGAACCAGAAATTGTAATGGACCCTCCGGATCGCGTCCATATAGGTCCTAAGCAACCTGGCTGGGCAACAAAATGAGCCCACGTGGAGGGTTAAGACGTCCACCTCCTTTCCCTTCTTGGTCTGTCTTTGATCTGGAGAGGAAAATTAGATCAGATGACTCGTCGTTCTTGACATGAGGAGGCCTACAGACCCCCGGGCTTGAACCACCCTAAGTGCCCCGTGAAAAAACCAGCCCAAAGGCAGCGGAGAACGGGTACCCTTGTCATCATGAGAACCCACCACAGGCACGGTTCAACACAGGAACCAATCTCTTGATGGTAACGGGCTCCCTAACATCCCTTGCTCTGGGCACCATACGCCCCCCAGTCCCTCAACACCTGCCCGACCAGGAAGGTTCTTGAAGAGCCGAGAGGCCATAAATTTACAGAAGAAGGACACGGCAGTCAGCCGAGATCCGACTTACCCTCTAGAAAAACCCCATTACCTTTAAGCTCGTTGATCCGTCCCTAAAGACCCCATTGGACAACACCTCAAGATGGCCGACTCGTCCTATCACAGAAGGTGATCTATTTAGACCAATGCTTCACCTAAGCGGTCCAAGTAGAGAGGGCCAGCGGAGAACAGATCATGGCAATCAAAGATCACCCACCGGCGCTACCTGCCATAAATAATAGGAACAAACTACTCCGTTAATGTCCGCCTGAGGAGCCAACGCATAGAATGCTTTCCATTGAAACGAAAGAGCGCATCAGCAATTCTATTCTGTACACCGGGTGCAGACACTTCAGCACCAGCATGCGAGGGTACCGCACTACCGCGGGAGATCCCCACGAGAGCATGTTAACAGCAACATGACGCTCTTGTTATCCATCCAGAACACAACCTCCTGATCCCTTAGCTGCTCACGCAAAACCTCAAAGGCAATAATAATGGGGGGGGGGAGCTCTAACAGGCTAAACTTCTTAACAAGCCCCTCAGAACCCATGACCGAGGCCATGGGACGGCACTCCAGTGACCGGACAAGAAGGCCCCCCACCCGTGAGACCCTGCCGCATCAGTAACAACTGAATTACCATGTTGGAAGGAACAAACTTCGACCATGAGCAGATCTCATTAAAAAATGGTTCCAGAATTGTCCCCATACTGCCAAGTCATCGACATTTCTGCCATTACACAAAACTCACTCGCTTGTGACCGCTCGCCGCACGACGCCCTCTGAGCCGCCGAATAAAATTTCTGCTTATAGGAATAATCCTACCGGCGAAATTCAGAAGAACCAACATGGTCTGGAGATCCTTCATGGAACCAACAAAGGACCCAATTTCCCAAACCTTACCAACCATACGGGCAATCATATCTTGTAGCAAAGGACACTGCATTAACGAAGAGTCAATCTTGATACCCAAAAAGGTAAGGCACGTGCAAAGGCACTGGGTCTAACCCTCCGCCAGAGGGACACCCATTCTGGCCAGCAAAAATCGAATCACTTTCATCAGGAAAGCACACACAGCGTATCCAGCATATCCAAACAGCTGGACATCGTCCAGGCAATGTGCCGGCCATCAAAAACAGCAATCACTGAGATGGCCCAGTGCAACAAGCTCTGAAGGCTTCAAAATGAGCACATAATATAGAACAGCTCATAGGCAAGCTTTTGTCCACGAAATACTTGCCCTCACGCCAACATCCCAGGGTGTAAGGAGGAGGGATGAATGGGAAGCATCCGAAATGCTGATACCACAACCAGGTTTGCCCTCCATACCAGTGATAACGTGTCATCAAAGGACTGGTAGTAAACCGAACTGGCTCAGGGGAAATAGCGATGCTGCCCGACCTCCCTCTAGGGAAGGTAAGGTGCTGGATGAGCCGGGACTTACCCGGCTCCTTCTTAGGAACAACGCCAAGAGGAGAGAGGAACCAATCCTCGAATCGTAATCTCCACAAATGAGCCAGCCCTGCGGCCCACAGCAATCTCCTTGTCCCTCTTTTCCTCGCAACGCTAGGAAATTAGTATGCCGATTTCGTAAACCCTATACCGCGAAGCTGAAGGGGATAATGAATCCCTGAAGGAGGCCGCCGCCTAGCAAGGCAGCCACCCTCCTATCCGAATTACGGCTACCAATTGCGGCTACCCTCAGAGGGGTGGCCACCCTTTCCGGCAGTGAAAGGTTTGAAACTGGAACTAGGCTGCTCTCGCGACCGGCCTGCATCGTGGGATCTGTTACACTCCAACTGGAGTGGCCACCCCGCGGTGCTTACTCACGTGGCAAAACACACGCCGGCCCTTTGGGGCAGAGCTTATTCTAGAACTGCGCAGGAAATACCTGTGGAACGCCGCTGAGAGCGCTAAGGTGCGCAATTGCCAGGGGACCCAGCAGAGACCTGCCCGGGCAAAAAAGGCTTTTTCGGGCCCGAACTATGCCCCTAACCACAAATCTACGTCGCCAAATTCAGGAGGGGATTACCAACCATCTATCGCTGAACGCGACGCCATAATCCCGCTATGCCCGTTCCCAAAACCGCTCGCAAACGGTTTAGATGGCATCTTGATATTTGAGGATATTCAGAGCCCGATCGGGAAGTTTAGCGATGTAACACCGCCATTTCTTCCCGGTGATAGACCTTGGCCGGAAGTTCAAACCTATGCCATATTTACCCTCTTGAATGCGTCTAACAAATTTGGACTTCAGATGCTCGAGAAGGCTTAATGAGGGCTGCTTGTGCTCGTCCCCATACATGGCCGTTGTAAGCCCATCTGTCGCCACAGGGACAGCCACCCCCCGCTGCGCAGGAGGTGTCTGCAATGAACACAGGGTTCTAGCGAGAGAAACAAGGGGAGAGGGGGAGGACCCATGGCCTTACGCACCTTGACTACCCACGTCATCAATTTTATACATTCCCTTCTGCTCTTTAGCCTCCGACCCCAGGGACCTATCACTCACTCAGACCCAAAATCATCCGAAGATGAACTAAAGCCCCTATGCCCGAAAGATAAAATGGTCTCACCAGTTCCAAGAGGGGCGCTGTACTCTTCCTTGCCATGAACACCTGGACTGTACTGCATCGGCACCCAAGCATTCTGTGGCTCCATGAGATACACCACTTCTTGCGATTCCATGCTCTCCAGCTCCCAGGGGCGCTGCACGGCAAAGGATCCAAGGAGATTGAAGGTTACTCCCGGCTGTGCTCCTCCTTGGCCTGAAATGAGAAATGCAAGAGAGGAGTACCACGGGGAGAGGACAAGGACCCCCCCAGCCACAGTAGAATCTAGTCCCCCTCGCCCAGAACATTGCGCAATGCGCCACACACTGTTCCATACACTCAGACATGCCACTCTCTTGAGATGCAGACACTGCATTCGCCACTACACCTGACTAGAGAAGCCCTGTTCTGTGCTATCTCCATGCTGAGCAGAAACTAAGAGAAAAACATCTGGGCCCTTCCTGGCCGAAACGTTAATTGTTACCCCAAATGCATCCCACAGGGGAGGGGGTACCCCAGGTGAACTCCTGCGAGCCCTATGTGATGGGCCTCTCATGCACCGCAACATAACACGGCGTAATTCCTGCTAGGCCTCAATTGGCCGCTAACAGTCAGGCCTTGCGCCACTGACTGACTGCAAAGAAAAGGCTGACTATCTAAACAATCTGTTGATAAACAAAAGAAACCCCCAGTCAGGCCTGCGGCCTGCTCATAAATGCCCTCTCTCAGCGCCTGAAACCACAGCCTCTGGCCTGCAAATTCTCCCATGCTTTCCACATCATACTCCCCAGACATTGCAAGCAATTTATCTGCCAGCGAGCGCAGAGCCACTGAGCCTCGCTGCGCGCCCCCCCCCAGCGGGCCTCGTCCCCCCCCCCAGGCACTCCTCTCTTACCTGGGACCCCGGAGGAGGAGACGATCCCACCCGCTTGGCTACCGGATCTCAAATGGCGGTTCCGGAAGTGACGTCACCGGAAGTGACGTCACCGGAAGCGCCGAGACCGGAAGAGACGCCGTCAATGATGGATGCCGCCGCCCGCATGGCCGAAGACTCGCCCGAAGCCATCCGACGACCAGGAGGAGGGGAAGAACCGCCGGAAGTCGTGACCGCTAAAGGGGGACCGCCGCCACAAGCCCTGCAAGAGCGCGACCGCTGCAGGCCTGGGCTTCGTGGACACCGTAACCGATGGCGGAGGTAAGTATGAATGCTCACACTCACTCCAGCCAACGATCCACCCTAGAGACGCGCATCAGGGGTATGTGGAAATGATTAAGGGGGGGGAAGAGGTTACCCGGCCCCCAGGCCCAACCACTAACTGACCGGGAGGGAGAGAGGGGGAAGATGGGCCTACCTGGGAAATAATCTATTAACTGGAGAGTGCCAGGTCAAACACCAATAGGGCACCCAGATCCCTCCCTGACTTCCCCATTAAATTACAGAGAAAAGGGGGGAAAGATCGGGGTACGACTCACCGGAGATGGTGGGACTCCGATCAGTAACTCCTCCAACACATCACTCTTCACAGGTGCTCTGGAAGACTTTGAAAAAAACAGCCCATGCTGCAGCAGACTGCTTAACCAGAGAATGAAGATGCTGTGATCCTGCAAGCTGTGAAGACAAGCTGGAAAGAGGATTTGGGGCCTGTAGCTTGGCTTCTTAAAGGTGAGCCCTATCCCCACCCACACAAATGCAACATTGTTGCCACTTCCAGCAGCTCACTCCTAAGGGCCTTAATTCTTATGTTCGTTCTGGGCTATGCTGCCCTCCACTGTCTTTGTATGTCATGTATATTGTTTGATATGGTTGGTGAGCTGCATTGTATGTCATGTATATGGTTTGATATGGTTACTGAGCTGCATTGTATGTCATGTATATGATTTGATATGGTTACTGAGCTGCATTGTATGTCATGTATATGGTTTGATATGGTTACATATCTGCATTGTATGTCATGTATATGGTTTGATATGGTAACTGGGGTGCATTGTATGTCATGTATATGGTTTGATATGGTTACTGAGCTGCATTGTATGTCATGTATATGGTTTGATATGGTATGTCATGTATATGGTTTGATATGGTAACTGGGGTGCATTGTATGTCATGTATATGGTTTGATATGGTTACTGAACTGCATTGTATGTCATGTATATGGTTTGATATGGTTGGTGAGCTGCATTGTATGTCATGTATATTGTATCATGTATATGGTTTGATATGGTCGGTGAGCTGCATTGTATGTCATGTATATGGTTTTATATGGTTACTGAGCTGCATTGTATGTTAGGTATATTGTTTGATATGGTTGGTGAGCTGCATTGTATGTCATGTATATGGTTTGATATGGTTACTGAGCTGCATTGTATGTCATGCATATGGTTTGATATGGTTACTGAGCTGCATTGTATGTCATGTATATGGTTTGATATGGTTACTGAGCTGCATTGTATGTCATGCATATGGTTTGATATGGTTACTGAGCTGCATTGTATGTCATGTATATGGTTTGATATGGTTACTGAGCTGCATTGTATGTCATGTATATGGTTTGATATGGTAACTGGGGTGCATTGTATGTCATGTATATGGTTTGATATAGTTACTGAGCTGCATTGTATGTCATGTATATGGTTTGATATGGTAACTGGGGTGCATTGTATGTCTTGTATATGGTTTGATATGGTTACTGAGCTGCATTGTATGTCATGTATATGGTTTGATATGGTAACTGGAGTGCATTGTATGTCATGTATATGGTTTGATATGGCTGGTGAGCTGCATTGTATGTCATGTATATGGTTTGATATGGTTACTGAGCTGCATTGTATGTCATGTATATTGTTTGATATGGTAACTGGGGTGCATTGTATGTTATGTATATGGTTTGATATGGTTGGTGAACTGCATTGTATGTCATGTATATGGTTTGATATGGTTACTGAGCTGCATTGTATGTCATGTATATGGTTTGATATGGTTACTGAGCTGCATTGTATGTCATGTATATGGTTTGATATGGTTACTGATCTGCATTGTATGTCATGTATATGGTTTGATGTGGCTGGTGAGCTGCATGGTATGTCATGTATATGGTTGGTGAGCTGCATTGTATGTCATGTATATGGTTTGATATGGTTACTGAGCTGCATTGTATGCCATGTATATGGTTTGATATGGTTGGTGAGCTGCATTGTATGTCATGTATATGGTTTGATATGGTAACTGGGGTGCATTGTATGTCATGTATATGGTTTGATATGGCTGCTGAGCTGCATTGTATGTAATGTATATGGTTTGATATGGTTACTGAGCTGCATTGTATGTCATGTATATGGTTTGATATGGTTACTGAGCTGCATTGTATGTCATGTATATGGTTTGATATGGTTACTGAGCTGCATTGTATGTCATGTATATGGTTTGATATGGTTACTGAGCTGCATTGTATGTCATGTATATGGTTTGATATGGTTACTAAGCTGCATTGTATGTCATGTATATGGTTACTGAGCTGCATTGTATGTCATGTATATGGTTTGATATGGTTACTGAGCTGCATTGTATGTCATGTATATGGTTTGATATGGTTACTGAGCTGCATTGTATGTCATGAATATGGTTTGATATGGTTACTGAGCTGCATTGTATGTTATGTATATGGTTTGATATGGCTGGTGAGCTGCATGGTATGTCATGTATATGGTTGGTGAGCTGCATTGTATCATGCATATGGTTTGATATGGTTACTGAGCTGCATTGTATGTCATGTATATGGTTTGATATGGTTGGTGATCTGCATTGTATGTCATGTATATGGTTTGATATGGCTGGTGAGCTGCATGGTATGTCATGTATATGGTTGGTGAGCTGCATTGTATCATGTATATGGTTTGATATGATTATTGAGCTGCATTGTATGTCATGTATATGGTTTGATATGGTTGGTGATCTGCATTGTATGTCATGTATATGGTTTGATATGGTTGGTGAGCTGCATTGTATGTCATGTATATGGTTTGATATGGTTACTGAGCTGCATTGTATGTCATGTATATGTTTTGATATGGTTACTGAGCTGCATTGTATGTCATGTATATGGTTTGATATGGTTGGTGAGCTGCATTGAATGTCATGTATATGGCTGGTGAGCTGCATTGTATGTCATGTATATGGTTTGATATGGTTACTGAGCTGCATTGTATGTCATGTATATGGTTTGATATGGTTACTGAGCTGCATTGTATGTCATGTATATGGTTTGATATGGCTGGTGAGCTACATTGTATGTCATGCATATGGTTTGATATGGTTGGTGAGCTGCATTGTATGTCCTGTATATCATTTGATATGGTTGGTGAGCTGCATTGTATGTCATGTATATGGTTTGATATGGTTACTGAGCTGCATTGTATGTCATGTATATGGTTTGATATGGCTGGTGAGCTGCATTGTATGTCATGTATATGGTTTGATATGGTTACTGAGCTGCATTGTATGTCATGTATATGGTTTGATATGGTTAATGAGCTGCCTTGTATGTCATGTATATAGTTTGATATAGTTACTGAGCTGCATTGTATGTTATGTATATGGTTTGATATGGCTGGTGAGCTGCATTGTATGTCATGTATATGGTTTGATATGGTTGGTGAGCTGCATTGTATGTCATGTATATGGTTTGATATGGTTACTGAGCTGCATTGTATGTCATTTATATGGTTTGATATGGTTACTGAGCTGCATTGTATGTCATGTATATGGTTTGATATGGTTACTGAGCTGCATTGTATGTCATGTATATGGTTTGATGTGGCTGGTGAGCTGCATGGTATGTCATGTATATGGTTGGTGAGCTGCATTGTATCATGTATATGGTTTGATATGGTTACTGAGCTGCATTGTATGCCATGTATATGGTTTGATATGATTATTGAGCTGCATTGTATGTCATGTATATGGTTTGATATGGTTGGTGATCTGCATTGTATGTCATGTATATGGTTTGATATGGTTGGTGAGCTGCATTGTATGTCATGTATATGGTTTGATATGGTTGGTGAGCTGCATTGTATGTCATGTATATGGTTTGATATGGTTGGTGAGCTGCATTGTATGTCATGTATATGGTTTGATATGGTTGGTGAGCTGCATTGTATGTCATGTATATGGTTTGATATGGTTACTGAGCTGCATTGTATGTCATGTATATGGTTTGATATGGTTACTGAGCTGCATTGTATGTCATGTATATGGTTTGATATGGCTGGTGAGCTACATTGTATGTCATGCATATGGTTTGATATGGTTGGTGAGCTGCATTGTATGTCCTGTATATCATTTGATATGGTTGGTGAGCTGCATTGTATGTCATGTATATGGTTTGATATGGTTACTGAGCTGCATTGTATGTCATGTATATGGTTTGATATGGCTGGTGAGCTGCCTTGAATGTCATGTATATGGTTTGATATGGTTACTGAGCTGCATTGTATGTCATGGATATGGTTTGATATGGTTAATGAGCTGCCTTGTAAGTCATGTATATAGTTTGATATAGTTACTGAGCTGCATTGTATGTTATGTATATGGTTAGATATGGCTGGTGAGCTGCATTGTATGTCATGTTTATGGTTTGATATGGTTACTGAGCTGCATTGTATGTCATGTTTATGGTTTGATATGGTTACTGAGCTGCATTATATGTCATTTATATGGTTTGATATGGTAACTGAGCTGCATTGTATGTCATGTATATGGTTTGATATTGCTGGTGAGCTGCATTGTATGTCATGTATATGGTTTGATATGGTTACTGAGCTGCATTGTATGTCATGTATATGGTTTGATATGGTAACTGGGGTGCATTGTATGTTATGTATATGGTTTAATATGGTAACTGGGGTGCATTGTAGGTTATGTATATGGTTTGATATGGTTACTGAGCTGCATTGTATGTGGCTGGTGAGCTGCATTGTATGTCATGTTTATGGTTTGATATGGTTACTGAGCTGCATTGTATGTCATGTTTATGGTTTGATATGGTTACTGAGCTGCATTATATGTCATTTATATGGTTTGATATGGTTACTGAGCTGCATTGTATGTCATGTATATGGTTTGATATGGTTGGTGAGCTGCATTGTATGTCATGTATATGTTTTGATATGGTTACTGAGTTGCATTGTATGTCATGTATATGGTTTGATATGATTACTGAGCTGCATTGTATGTCATGTATATGGTTTGATATGGTAACTGGGGTGCATTGTATGTCATGTATATGGTTTGATATAGTTACTGAGCTGCATTGTATGTCATGTATATGGTTTGATATGGTAACTGGGGTGCATTGTATGTCTTGTATATGGTTTGATATGGTTACTGAGCTGCATTGTATATCATGTATATGGCTTGATATGGTAACTGGGGTGCATTGTATGTCATGTATATGGTTTGATATGGTTACTGATCTGCATTGTATGTCATGTATATGGTTTGATATGGTAACTGGGGTGCATTGTATGTCATGTATATGGTTTGATATGGTTACTGAGCTGCATTGTATGTCATGTATATGGTTTGATATGGTAACTGGGGTGCATTGTATGCCATGTATATGGTTACTGAGCTGCATTGTATGTCATGTATATGGTTTGATATGGTTACTGAGCTGCATTGTATGTCATGTATATGGTTTGATATGGTAACTGGGGTGCATTATATGTCATGTATATGGTTACTGAGCTGCATTGTGTGTCATGTATATGGTTACTGAACTGCATTGTATGTCATGTATATGGTTTGATATGGTAACTGGGGTGCATTGTATGTCATGTATATGGTTTGATATGGTTACTGAGCTGCATTGCATGTCATGTATATGGTTTGATATGGTTACTGAGCTGCATTGTATGTCATGTATATGGTTTGATATGGTTACTGATCTGCATTGTATGTCATGTATATGGTTTGATATGGTAACTGGGGTGCATTGTATGTCATGTATATGGTTTGATATGGTTACTGAGCTGCATTGTATGTCATGTATATGGTTTGATATGGTAACTGGGGTGCATTGTATGTCATGTATATGGTTCGATATGGTTACTGAGCTGCATTGTATGTCATGTATATGGTTTGATATGGTTACTGAGCTGCATTGTATGTCATGTATATGGTTTGATATGGTTACTGAGCTGCATTACATGTCATGTATATGGTTTGATATGGTTACTGAGCTGCATTGTATGTCATGTATATGGTTACTGAGCTGCATTGTATGTCATGTATATGGTTTGATATGGTTACTGAGCTGCATTGTATGTCATGTATATGGTTTGATATGGTTGGTGAACTGCATTGTATCATGTATATGGTTTGATATGGTTGGTGAGCTGCATTGTATGTCATGTATATGGTTTGATATGGTTACTGAGCTGCATTTTATGTCATGTATATTGTTTGATATGGTTGGTGAGCTGCATTGTATGTCATGTATATGGTTTGATATGGTTACTGAGCTGCATTGTATGTCATGTATATGGTTTGATATGGTTACTGAGCTGCATTGTATGTCATGTATATGGTTTGATATGGTTACTGATCTGCATTGTATGTCATGTATATGGTTTGATATGGTAACTGGGGTGCATTGTATGTCATGTATATGGTTTGATATGGTTACTGAGCTGCATTGTATGTCATGTATATGGTTTGATATGGTAACTGGGGTGCATTGTATGTCATGTATATGGTTTGATATGGCTACTGAACTGCATTGTATGTCATGTATATGGTTTGATATGGTTGGTGAGCTGCATTGTATGTCATGTATATTGTATCATGTATAAGGTTTGATATGGTTGGTGAGCTGCATTGTATGTCATGTATATGGTTTGATATGGTTACTGAGCTGCATTGTATGTTATGTATATTGTTTGATATGGTTGGTGAGCTGCATTGTATGTCATGTATATGGTTTGATATGGTTACTGAGCTGCATTGTATGTCATGCATATGGTTTGATATGGTTACTGAGCTGCATTTTATGTCATGTATATGGTTTGATATAGTTACTGAGCTGCATTGTATGTCATGTATATGGTTTGATATGGTTACTGAGCTGCATTGTATGTCATGTATATGGTTTGATATAGTTACTGAGCTGCATTGTATGTCATGTATATGGTTTGATATGGTTACTGAGCTGCATTGTATGTCATGTATATGGTTTGATATGGTTACTGAGCTGCATTGTATGTTATGTATATTGTTTGATATGGTTGGTGAGCTGCATTGTATGTCATGTATATGTTTTGATATGGTTACTGAGCTGCATTGTATGTCATGTATATGGTTTGATATGATTACTGAGCTGCATTGTATGTCATGTATATGGTTTGATATGGTAACTGGGGTGCATTGTATGTCATGTATATGGTTTGATATAGTTACTGAGCTGCATTGTATGTCATGTATATGGTTTGATATGGTAACTGGGGTGCATTGTATGTCTTGTATATGGTTTGATATGGTTACTGAGCTGCATTGTATATCATGTATATGGCTTGATATGGTAACTGGGGTGCATTGTATGTCATGTATATGGTTTGATATGGTTACTGATCTGCATTGTATGTCATGTATATGGTTTGATATGGTAACTGGGGTGCATTGTATGTCATGTATATGGTTTGATATGGTTACTGAGCTGCATTGTATGTCATGTATATGGTTTGATATGGTAACTGGGGTGCATTGTATGCCATGTATATGGTTACTGAGCTGCATTGTATGTCATGTATATGGTTTGATATGGTTACTGAGCTGCATTGTATGTCATGTATATGGTTTGATATGGTAACTGGGGTGCATTGTATGCCATGTATATGGTTACTGAGCTGCATTGTATGTCATGTATATGGTTTGATATGGTTACTGAGCTGCATTGTATGTCATGTATATGGTTTGATATGGTACTGGAGGTGCATTGGTATGTCTTGTATATGGTTGGTGAGCTGCCATGTATCATGTCATATGGTTTGATATGGTTACTGAGTGCATTGTATCATGTATATGGTTTGATATGGTCGGTGAGCTGCATTGTATGTCATGTATATGGTTTGATATGGTAACTGGGGTGCATTGTATGTCATGTATATGGTTTGATATGGTTACTGAGCTGCATTGTATGTCATGTATATGGTTTGATATGGTTACTGAGCTGCATTGTATGTCATGTATATGGTTTGATATGGTTACTGAGCTGCATTGTATGTCATGTAATATGGTTTGATATGGTTCTGGTGACTGCATTGTATGTCATGTATATGGTTTTGATATGGTTTGTGAGCTGCATTGTATGTCATGTATATGGTTTGATATGGTTACTGAGCTGCATTGTATGTCATGTATATGGGTTTTGATATAGATTCTGTGCTGCATTGTATGTCATGTATATGGTTTGATATGGTTACTGAGCTGCATTGTATGTCATGTATATGGTTACTGAGCTGCATTGTATGTCATGTATATGGTTTGATATGGTTACTGATCTGCATTGTATGTCATGTATATGGTTTGATATGGTAACTGGGGTGCATTGTATGTCATGTATATGGTTTGATATGGTTACTGAGCTGCATTGTATGTCATGTATATGGTTTGATATGGTAACTGGGGTGCATTGTATGTCATGTATATGGTTTGATATGGTTACTGAACTGCATTGTATGTCTTGTATATGGTTTGATATGGTTGGTGAGCTGCATTGTATGTCATGTATATTGTATCATGTATATGGTTTGATATGGTCGGTGAGCTGCATTGTATGTCATGTATATGGTTTGATATGGTTACTGAGCTGCATTGTATGTTATGTATATGGTTTGATATGGTTGGTGAGCTGCATTGTATGTCATGTATATGGTTTGATATGGTTACTGAGCTGCATTGTATGTCATACATATGGTTTGATATGGTTACTCAGCTGCATTGTATGTCATGTATATGGTTTGATATGGTTACTGAGCTGCATTGTATGTCATGTATATGGTTTGATATGGTTACTGAGCTGCATTGTATGTCATGTATATGCGTTTGATATGGTTGGTGAGCTGCATTGTATGTCATGTATATGGTTTGATATGGTTACTGAGCTGCATTTTATGTCATGTATATTGTTTGATATGGTTGGTGAGCTGCATTGTATGTCATGTATATGGTTTGATATGGTTACTGAGCTGCATTGTATGTCATGTATATGGTTTGATATGGTTACTGAGCTGCATTGTATGTCATGTATATGGTTTGATATGGTTACTGATCTGCATTGTATGTCATGTATATGGTTTGATATGGTAACTGGGGTGCATTGTATGTCATGTATATGGTTTGATATGGTTACTGAGCTGCATTGTATGTCATGCATATGGTTTGATATGGTTACTGAGCTGCATTGTATGTCATGTATATGGTTTGATATGGTTACTGAGCTGCATTGTATGTCATGCATATGGTTTGATATGGTTACTGAGCTGCATTGTATGTCATGTATATGGTTTGATATGGTAACTGGGGTGCATTGTATGTCTTGTATATGGTTTGATATGGTTACTGAGCTGCATTGTATATCATGTATATGGCTTGATATGGTAACTGGGGTGCATTGTATGTCATGTATATGGTTTGATATGGTTACTGAGCTGCATTGTATGTCATGTATATGGTTTGATATGGTTACTGAGCTGCATTGTATGTCATGCATATGGTTTGATATGGTTACTGAGCTGCATTGTATGTCATGTATATGGTTTGATATGGTAACTGGGGTGCATTGTATGTCATGTATATGGTTACTGAGCTGCATTGTGTGTCATGTATATGGTTACTGAACTGCATTGTATGTCATGTATATGGTTTGATATGGTAACTGGGGTGCATTGTATGTCATGTATATGGTTTGATATGGTTACTGAGCTGCATTGCATGTCATGTATATGGCTTGATATGGTTACTGAGCTGTATTGTATGTCATGTATATGGTTTGATATGGTTACTGATCTGCATTGTATGTCATGTATATGGTTTGATATGGTAACTGGGGTGCATTGTATGTCATGTATATGGTTTGATATGGTTACTGAGCTGCATTGTATGTCATGTATATGGTTTGATATGGTAACTGGGGTGCATTGTATGTCATGTATATGGTTTGATATGGTTACTGAGCTGCATTGTATGTCATGTATATGGTTTGATATGGTTACTGAGCTGCATTGTATGTCATGTATATGGTTTGATATGGTTACTGAGCTGCATTACATGTCATGTATATGGTTTGATATGGTTACTGAGCTGCATTGTATGTCATGTATATGGTTACTGAGCTGCATTGTATGTCATGTATATGGTTTGATATGGTAACTGGGGTGCATTGTATGTCATGTATATGGTTTGAAATGGTTACTGATCTGCATTGTATGTCATGTATATGGTTTGATATGGTAACTGGGGTGCATTGTATGTCATGTATATGGTTTGATATGGTTACTGAGCTGCATTGTATGTCATGTATATGGTTTGATATGGTAACTGGGGTGCATTGTATGTCATGTATATGGTTTGATATGGTTACTGAGCTGCATTGTATGTCATGTATATGGTTTGATATGGTTACTGAGCTGCATTACATGTCATGTATATGGTTTGATATGGTTACTGAGCTGCATTGTATGTCATGTATATGGTTACTGAGCTGCATTGTATGTCATGTATATGGTTTGATATGGTTACTGAGCTGCATTGTATGTCATGTATATGGTTTGATATGGTTACTGAGCTGCATTGTATGTCATGTATATGGTTTGATATGGTTGGTGAACTGCATTGTATCATGTATATGGTTTGATATGGTTGGTGAGCTGCATTGTATGTCATGTATATGGTTTGATATGGTTACTGAGCTGCATTGTATGTCATGTATATTGTTTGATATGGTTGGTGAGCTGCATTGTATGTCATGTATATGGTTTGATATGGTTACTGAGCTGCATTGTATGTCATGTATATGGTTTGATATGGTTACTGAGCTGCATTGTATGTCATGTATATGGTTTGATATGGTTACTGATCTGCATTGTATGTCATGTATATGGTTTGATATGGTAACTGGGGTGCATTGTATGTCATGTATATGGTTTGATATGGTTACTGAGCTGCATTGTATGTCATGTATATGGTTTGATATGGTAACTGGGGTGCATTGTATGTCATGTATATGGTTTGATATGGTTACTGAGCTGCATTGTATGTCATGTATATGGTTTGATATGGTTGGTGAGCTGCATTGTATGTCATGTATATTGTATCATGTATAAGGTTTGATATGGTCGGTGAGCTGCATTGTATGTCATGTATATGGTTTGATATGGTTACTGAGCTGCATTGTATGTTATGTATATTGTTTGATATGGTTGGTGAGCTGCATTGTATGTCATGTATATGGTTTGATATGGTTACTGAGCTGCATTGTATGTCATGCATATGGTTTGATATGGTTACTGAGCTGCATTTTATGTCATGTATATGGTTTGATATAGTTACTGAGCTGCATTGTATGTCATGTATATGGTTTGATATGGTTACTGAGCTGCATTGTATGTCATGTATATGGTTTGATATAGTTACTGAGCTGTATTGTATGTCATGTATATGGTTTGATATGGTTACTGAGCTGCATTGTATGTCATGTATATGGTTTGATATGGCTACTGAGCTGCATTGTATGTTATGTATATTGTTTGATATGGTTGGTGAGCTGCATTGTATGTCATGTATATGTTTTGATATGGTTACTGAGCTGCATTGTATGTCATGTATATGGTTTGATATGATTACTGAGCGGCATTGTATGTCATGTATATGGTTTGATATGGTAACTGGGGTGCATTGTATGTCATGTATATGGTTTGATATAGTTACTGAGCTGCATTGTATGTCATGTATATGGTTTGATATGGTAACTGGGGTGCATTGTATGTCTTGTATATGGTTTGATATGGTTACTGAGCTGCATTGTATATCATGTATATGGCTTGATATGGTAACTGGGGTGCATTGTATGTCATGTATATGGTTTGATATGGTTACTGAGCTGCATTGTATGTCATGTATATGGTTTGATATGGTAACTGGGGTGCATTGTATGTCATGTATATGGTTTGATATGGTTACTGAGCTGCATTGTATGTCATGTATATGGTTTGATATGGTAACTGGGGTGCATTGTATGCCATGTATATGGTTACTGAGCTGCATTGTATGTCATGTATATGGTTTGATATGGTTACTGAGCTGCATTGTATGTCATGTATATGGTTTGATATGGTAACTGGGGTGCATTGTATGTCATGTATATGGTTACTGAGCTGCATTGTGTGTCATGTATATGGTTACTGAACTGCATTGTATGTCATGTATATGGTTTGATATGGTAACTGGGGTGCATTGTATGTCATGTATATGGTTTGATATGGTTACTGAGCTGCATTGCATGTCATGTATATGGCTTGATATGGTTACTGAGCTGTATTGTATGTCATGTATATGGTTTGATATGGTTACTGATCTGCATTGTATGTCATGTATATGGTTTGATATGGTAACTGGGGTGCATTGTATGTCATGTATATGGTTTGATATGGTTACTGAGCTGCATTGTATGTCATGTATATGGTTTGATATGGTAACTGGGGTGCATTGTATGTCATGTATATGGTTTGATATGGTTACTGAGCTGCATTGTATGTCATGTATATGGTTTGATATGGTTACTGAGCTGCATTGTATGTCATGTATATGGTTTGATATGGTTACTGAGCTGCATTACATGTCATGTATATGGTTTGATATGGTTACTGAGCTGCATTGTATGTCATGTATATGGTTACTGAGCTGCATTGTATGTCATGTATATGGTTTGATATGGTTACTGAGCTGCATTGTATGTCATGTATATGGTTTGATATGGTTACTGAGCTGCATTGTATGTCATGTATATGGTTTGATATGGTTGGTGAACTGCATTGTATCATGTATATGGTTTGATATGGTTTGATATGGTTGGTGAGCTGCATTGTATGTCATGTATATGGTTTGATATGGTTACTGAGCTGCATTTTATGTCATGTATATTGTTTGATATGGTTGGTGAGCTGCATTGTATGTCATGTATATGGTTTGATATGGTTACTGAGCTGCATTGTATGTCATGTATATGGTTTGATATGGTTACTGAGCTGCATTGTATGTCATGTATATGGTTTGATATGGTTACTGATCTGCATTGTATGTCATGTATATGATTTGATATGGTAACTGGGGTGCATTGTATGTCATGTATATGGTTTGATATGGTTACTGAGCTGCATTGTATGTCATGTATATGGTTTGATATGGTAACTGGGGTGCATTGTATGTCATGTATATGGTTTGATATGGCTACTGAACTGCATTGTATGTCATGTATATGGTTTGATATGGTTGGTGAGCTGCATTGTATGTCATGTATATTGTATCATGTATAAGGTTTGATATGGTCGGTGAGCTGCATTGTATGTCATGTATATGGTTTGATATGGTTACTGAGCTGCATTGTATGTTATGTATATTGTTTGATATGGTTGGTGAGCTGCATTGTATGTCATGTATATGGTTTGATATGGTTACTGAGCTGCATTGTATGTCATGCATATGGTTTGATATGGTTACTGAGCTGCATTTTATGTCATGTATATGGTTTGATATAGTTACTGAGCTGCATTGTATGTCATGTATATGGTTTGATATAGTTACTGAGCTGCATTGTATGTCATGTATATGGTTTGATATGGTTACTGAGCTGCATTGTATGTCATGTATATGGTTTGATATGGTTACTGAGCTGCATTGTATGTTATGTATATTGTTTGATATGGTTGGTGAGCTGCATTGTATGTCATGTATATGTTTTGATATGGTTACTGAGCTGCATTGTATGTCATGTATATGGTTTGATATGATTACTGAGCTGCATTGTATGTCATGTATATGGTTTGATATGGTAACTGGGGTGCATTGTATGTCATGTATATGGTTTGATATAGTTACTGAGCTGCATTGTATGTCATGTATATGGTTTGATATGGTAACTGGGGTGCATTGTATGTCTTGTATATGGTTTGATATGGTTACTGAGCTGCATTGTATATCATGTATATGGCTTGATATGGTAACTGGGGTGCATTGTATGTCATGTATATGGTTTGATATGGTTACTGATCTGCATTGTATGTCATGTATATGGTTTGATATGGTAACTGGGGTGCATTGTATGTCATGTATATGGTTTGATATGGTTACTGAGCTGCATTGTATGTCATGTATATGGTTTGATATGGTAACTGGGGTGCATTGTATGCCATGTATATGGTTACTGAGCTGCATTGTATGTCATGTATATGGTTTGATATGATTACTGAGCTGCATTGTATGTCATGTATATGGTTTGATATGGTAACTGGGGTGCATTGTATGTCATGTATATGGTTTGATATAGTTACTGAGCTGCATTGTATGTCATGTATATGGTTTGATATGGTAACTGGGGTGCATTGTATGTCTTGTATATGGTTTGATATGGTTACTGAGCTGCATTGTATATCATGTATATGGCTTGATATGGTAACTGGGGTGCATTGTATGTCATGTATATGGTTTGATATGGTTACTGATCTGCATTGTATGTCATGTATATGGTTTGATATGGTAACTGGGGTGCATTGTATGTCATGTATATGGTTTGATATGGTTACTGAGCTGCATTGTATGTCATGTATATGGTTTGATATGGTAACTGGGGTGCATTGTATGCCATGTATATGGTTACTGAGCTGCATTGTATGTCATGTATATGGTTTGATATGGTTACTGAGCTGCATTGTATGTCATGTATATGGTTTGATATGGTAACTGGGGTGCATTGTATGTCATGTATATGGTTACTGAGCTGCATTGTGTGTCATGTATATGGTTACTGAACTGCATTGTATGTCATGTATATGGTTTGATATGGTAACTGGGGTGCATTGTATGTCATGTATATGGTTTGATATGGTTACTGAGCTGCATTGCATGTCATGTATATGGTTTGATATGGTTACTGAGCTGCATTGTATGTCATGTATATGGTTTGATATGGTTACTGAGCTGCATTGTATGTCATGTATATGGTTTGATATGTTTGGTGAACTGCATTGTATCATGTATATGGTTTGATATGGTTGGTGAGCTGCATTGTATGTCATGCATATGGTTTGCTATGGTTACTGAGCTGCATTGTATGTCATGTATATGGTTTGATATGGTTGGTGAGCTGCATTGTATGTCATGTATATGGTTTGATATGGTTACTGAGCTGCATTGTATGTCATGTATATGGTTTGATATGGTTACTGAGCTGCATTGTATGTCATGTATATGGTTTGATATGGTTACTGATCTGCATTGTATGTCATGTATATGGTTTGATATGGTAACTGGGGTGCATTGTATGTCATGTATATGGTTTGATATGGTTACTGAGCTGCATTGTATGTCATGTATATGGTTTGATATGGTTACTGAGCTGCATTGTATGTCATGTATATGGTTTGATATGGTTACTGAGCTGCATTGTATGTCATGCATATGGTTTGATATGGTTACTGAGCTGCATTGTATGTCATGTATATGGTTTGATATGGTTACTGAGCTGCATTGTATGTCATGTATATGGTTTGATATGGTAACTGGGGTGCATTGTATGTCATGTATATGGTTTGATATAGTTACTGAGCTGCATTGTATGTCATGTATATGGTTTGATATGGTAACTGGGGTGCATTGTATGTCTTGTATATGGTTTGATATGGTTACTGAGCTGCATTGTATGTCATGTATATGGTTTGATATGGTAACTGGGGTGCATTGTATGTCATGTATATGGTTTGATATGGCTGGTGAGCTGCATTGTATGTCATGTATATGGTTTGATATGGTTACTGAGCTGCATTGTATGTCATGTATATTGTTTGATATGGTAACTGGGGTGCATTGTATGTTATGTATATGGTTTGATATGGTTGGTGAACTGCATTGTATGTCATGTATATGGTTTGATATGGTTACTGAGCTGCATTGTATGTCATGTATATGGTTTGATATGGTTACTGAGCTGCATTGTATGTCATGTATATGGTTTGATATGGTTACTGATCTGCATTGTATGTCATGTATATGGTTTGATATGGTAACTGGGGTGCATTGTATGTCATGTATATGGTTTGATATGGTTACTGAGCTGCATTGTATGTCATGTATATGGTTTGATATGGTAACTGGGGTGCATTGTATGTCATGTATATGGTTTGATATGGTTACTGAGCTGCATTGTATGTCATGTATATGGTTTGATATGGTTACTGAGCTGCATTACATGTCATGTATATGGTTTGATATGGTTACTGAGCTGCATTGTATGTCATGTATATGGTTACTGAGCTGCATTGTATGTCATGTATATGGTTTGATATGGTTACTGAGCTGCATTGTATGTCATGTATATGGTTTGATATGGTTACTGAGCTGCATTGTATGTCATGTATATGGTTTGATATGGTTGGTGAACTGCATTGTATCATGTATATGGTTTGATATGGTTGGTGAGCTGCATTGTATGTCATGTATATGGTTTGATATGGTTACTGAGCTGCATTGTATGTCATGTATATTGTTTGATATGGTTGGTGAGCTGCATTGTATGTCATGTATATGGTTTGATATGGTTACTGAGCTGCATTGTATGTCATGTATATGGTTTGATATGGTTACTGAGCTGCATTGTATGTCATGTATATGGTTTGATATGGTTACTGATCTGCATTGTATGTCATGTATATGGTTTGATATGGTAACTGGGGTGCATTGTATGTCATGTATATGGTTTGATATGGTTACTGAGCTGCATTGTATGTCATGTATATGGTTTGATATGGTAACTGGGGTGCATTGTATGTCATGTATATGGTTTGATATGGTTACTGAGCTGCATTGTATGTCATGTATATGGTTTGATATGGTTGGTGAGCTGCATTGTATGTCATGTATATTGTATCATGTATAAGGTTTGATATGGTCGGTGAGCTGCATTGTATGTCATGTATATGGTTTGATATGGTTACTGAGCTGCATTGTATGTTATGTATATTGTTTGATATGGTTGGTGAGCTGCATTGTATGTCATGTATATGGTTTGATATGGTTACTGAGCTGCATTGTATGTCATGCATATGGTTTGATATGGTTACTGAGCTGCATTTTATGTCATGTATATGGTTTGATATAGTTACTGAGCTGCATTGTATGTCATGTATATGGTTTGATATGGTTACTGAGCTGCATTGTATGTCATGTATATGGTTTGATATAGTTACTGAGCTGTATTGTATGTCATGTATATGGTTTGATATGGTTACTGAGCTGCATTGTATGTCATGTATATGGTTTGATATGGTTACTGAGCTGCATTGTATGTTATGTATATTGTTTGATATGGTTGGTGAGCTGCATTGTATGTCATGTATATGTTTTGATATGGTTACTGAGCTGCATTGTATGTCATGTATATGGTTTGATATGATTACTGAGCGGCATTGTATGTCATGTATATGGTTTGATATGGTAACTGGGGTGCATTGTATGTCATGTATATGGTTTGATATAGTTACTGAGCTGCATTGTATGTCATGTATATGGTTTGATATGGTAACTGGGGTGCATTGTATGTCTTGTATATGGTTTGATATGGTTACTGAGCTGCATTGTATATCATGTATATGGCTTGATATGGTAACTGGGGTGCATTGTATGTCATGTATATGGTTTGATATGGTTACTGATCTGCATTGTATGTCATGTATATGGTTTGATATGGTAACTGGGGTGCATTGTATGTCATGTATATGGTTTGATATGGTTACTGAGCTGCATTGTATGTCATGTATATGGTTTGATATGGTAACTGGGGTGCATTGTATGCCATGTATATGGTTACTGAGCTGCATTGTATGTCATGTATATGGTTTGATATGGTTACTGAGCTGCATTGTATGTCATGTATATGGTTTGATATGGTAACTGGGGTGCATTGTATGTCATGTATATGGTTACTGAGCTGCATTGTGTGTCATGTATATGGTTACTGAACTGCATTGTATGTCATGTATATGGTTTGATATGGTAACTGGGGTGCATTGTATGTCATGTATATGGTTTGATATGGTTACTGAGCTGCATTGCATGTCATGTATATGGCTTGATATGGTTACTGAGCTGTATTGTATGTCATGTATATGGTTTGATATGGTTACTGATCTGCATTGTATGTCATGTATATGGTTTGATATGGTAACTGGGGTGCATTGTATGTCATGTATATGGTTTGATATGGTTACTGAGCTGCATTGTATGTCATGTATATGGTTTGATATGGTAACTGGGGTGCATTGTATGTCATGTATATGGTTTGATATGGTTACTGAGCTGCATTGTATGTCATGTATATGGTTTGATATGGTTACTGAGCTGCATTGTATGTCATGTATATGGTTTGATATGGTTACTGAGCTGCATTATATGTCATGTATATGGTTTGATATGGTTACTGAGCTGCATTGTATGTCATGTATATGGTTACTGAGCTGCATTGTATGTCATGTATATGGTTTGATATGGTTACTGAGCTGCATTGTATGTCATGTATATGGTTTGATATGGTTACTGAGCTGCATTGTATGTCATGTATATGGTTTGATATGGTTGGTGAACTGCATTGTATCATGTATATGGTTTGATATGGTTTGATATGGTTGGTGAGCTGCATTGTATGTCATGTATATGGTTTGATATGGTTACTGAGCTGCATTTTATGTCATGTATATTGTTTGATATGGTTGGTGAGCTGCATTGTATGTCATGTATATGGTTTGATATGGTTACTGAGCTGCATTGTATGTCATGTATATGGTTTGATATGGTTACTGAGCTGCATTGTATGTCATGTATATGGTTTGATATGGTTACTGATCTGCATTGTATGTCATGTATATGATTTGATATGGTAACTGGGGTGCATTGTATGTCATGTATATGGTTTGATATGGTTACTGAGCTGCATTGTATGTCATGTATATGGTTTGATATGGTAACTGGGGTGCATTGTATGTCATGTATATGGTTTGATATGGCTACTGAACGGCATTGTATGTCATGTATATGGTTTGATATGGTTGGTGAGCTGCATTGTATGTCATGTATATTGTATCATGTATAAGGTTTGATATGGTCGGTGAGCTGCATTGTATGTCATGTATATGGTTTGATATGGTTACTGAGCTGCATTGTATGTTATGTATATTGTTTGATATGGTTGGTGAGCTGCATTGTATGTCATGTATATGGTTTGATATGGTTACTGAGCTGCATTGTATGTCATGCATATGGTTTGATATGGTTACTGAGCTGCATTTTATGTCATGTATATGGTTTGATATAGTTACTGAGCTGCATTGTATGTCATGTATATGGTTTGATATGGTTACTGAGCTGCATTGTATGTCATGTATATGGTTTGATATAGTTACTGAGCTGCATTGTATGTCATGTATATGGTTTGATATGGTTACTGAGCTGCATTGTATGTCATGTATATGGTTTGATATGGTTACTGAGCTGCATTGTATGTTATGTATATTGTTTGATATGGTTGGTGAGCTGCATTGTATGTCATGTATATGTTTTGATATGGTTACTGAGCTGCATTGTATGTCATGTATATGGTTTGATATGATTACTGAGCTGCATTGTATGTCATGTATATGGTTTGATATGGTAACTGGGGTGCATTGTATGTCATGTATATGGTTTGATATAGTTACTGAGCTGCATTGTATGTCATGTATATGGTTTGATATGGTAACTGGGGTGCATTGTATGTCTTGTATATGGTTTGATATGGTTACTGAGCTGCATTGTATATCATGTATATGGCTTGATATGGTAACTGGGGTGCATTGTATGTCATGTATATGGTTTGATATGGTTACTGATCTGCATTGTATGTCATGTATATGGTTTGATATGGTAACTGGGGTGCATTGTATGTCATGTATATGGTTTGATATGGTTACTGAGCTGCATTGTATGTCATGTATATGGTTTGATATGGTAACTGGGGTGCATTGTATGCCATGTATATGGTTACTGAGCTGCATTGTATGTCATGTATATGGTTTGATATGATTACTGAGCTGCATTGTATGTCATGTATATGGTTTGATATGGTAACTGGGGTGCATTGTATGTCATGTATATGGTTTGATATAGTTACTGAGCTGCATTGTATGTCATGTATATGGTTTGATATGGTAACTGGGGTGCATTGTATGTCTTGTATATGGTTTGATATGGTTACTGAGCTGCATTGTATATCATGTATATGGCTTGATATGGTAACTGGGGTGCATTGTATGTCATGTATATGGTTTGATATGGTTACTGATCTGCATTGTATGTCATGTATATGGTTTGATATGGTAACTGGGGTGCATTGTATGTCATGTATATGGTTTGATATGGTTACTGAGCTGCATTGTATGTCATGTATATGGTTTGATATGGTAACTGGGGTGCATTGTATGCCATGTATATGGTTACTGAGCTGCATTGTATGTCATGTATATGGTTTGATATGGTTACTGAGCTGCATTGTATGTCATGTATATGGTTTGATATGGTAACTGGGGTGCATTGTATGTCATGTATATGGTTACTGAGCTGCATTGTGTGTCATGTATATGGTTACTGAACTGCATTGTATGTCATGTATATGGTTTGATATGGTAACTGGGGTGCATTGTATGTCATGTATATGGTTTGATATGGTTACTGAGCTGCATTGCATGTCATGTATATGGTTTGATATGGTTACTGAGCTGCATTGTATGTCATGTATATGGTTTGATATGGTTACTGAGCTGCATTGTATGTCATGTATATGGTTTGATATGTTTGGTGAACTGCATTGTATCATGTATATGGTTTGATATGGTTGGTGAGCTGCATTGTATGTCATGCATATGGTTTGCTATGGTTACTGAGCTGCATTGTATGTCATGTATATGGTTTGATATGGTTGGTGAGCTGCATTGTATGTCATGTATATGGTTTGATATGGTTACTGAGCTGCATTGTATGTCATGTATATGGTTTGATATGGTTACTGAGCTGCATTGTATGTCATGTATATGGTTTGATATGGTTACTGATCTGCATTGTATGTCATGTATATGGTTTGATATGGTAACTGGGGTGCATTGTATGTCATGTATATGGTTTGATATGGTTACTGAGCTGCATTGTATGTCATGTATATGGTTTGATATGGTAACTGGGGTGCATTGTATGTCATGTATATGGTTTGATATGGTTACTGAACTGCATTGTATGTCTTGTATATGGTTTGATATGGTTGGTGAGCTGCATTGTATGTCATGTATATTGTATCATGTATATGGTTTGATATGGTCGGTGAGCTGCATTGTATGTCATGTATATGGTTTGATATGGTTACTGAGCTGCATTGTATGTTATGTATATGGTTTGATATGGTTGGTGAGCTGCATTGTATGTCATGTATATGGTTTGATATGGTTACTGAGCTGCATTGTATGTCATACATATGGTTTGATATGGTTACTCAGCTGCATTGTATGTCATGTATATGGTTTGATATGGTTACTGAGCTGCATTGTATGTCATGTATATGGTTTGATATGGTAACTGGGGTGCATTGTATGTCATGTATATGGTTTGATATAGTTACTGAGCTGCATTGTATGTCATGTATATGGTTTTATATGGTAACTGGGGTGCATTGTATGTCTTGTATATGGTTTGATATGGTTACTGAGCTGCATTGTATGTCATGTATATGGTTTGATATGGTAACTGGGGTGCATTGTATGTCATGTATATGGTTTGATATGGCTGGTGAGCTGCATTGTATGTCATGTATATGGTTTGATATGGTTACTGAGCTGCATTGTATGTCATGTATATTGTTTGATATGGTAACTGGGGTGCATTGTATGTTATGTATATGGTTTGATATGGTTGGTGAACTGCATTGTATGTCATGTATATGGTTTGATATGGTTACTGAGCTGCATTGTATGTCATGTATATGGTTTGATATGGTTACTGAGCTGCATTGTATATCATGTATATGGTTTGATATGGTTACTGATCTGCATTGTATGTCATGTATATGGTTTGATATGGTAACTGGGGTGCATTGTATGTCATGTATATGGTTTGATATGGTTACTGAGCTGCATTGTATGTCATGTATATGGTTTGATATGGTAACTGGGGTGCATTGTATGTCATGTATATGGTTCGATATGGTTACTGAGCTGCATTGTATGTCATGTATATGGTTTGATATGGTTACTGAGCTGCATTGTATGTCATGTATATGGTTTGATATGGTTACTGAGCTGCATTGCATGTCATGTATATGGTTTGATATGGTTACTGAGCTGCATTGCATGTCATGTATATGGTTTGATATGGTTACTGAGCTGCATTGTATGTCATGTATATGGTTTGATATGGTTGGTGAGCTGCATTGTATGTCATGTATATGGTTTGATATGGTTGGTGAGCTGCATTGTATGTCATGCATATAGTTTGATATGGTTACTGAGCTGCATTGTATGTCATGTATATGGTTTGATATGGTTGGTGAGCTGCATTGTATCATGTATATCGTTTGATATGGTTGGTGAGCTGCATTGTATGTCATGTATATGGTTTGATATGGTTACTGAGCTGCATTGTATGTCATGTATATGGTTTGATATGGTTACTGAGCTGCATTGTATGTCATGTATATGGTTTGATATGGTTACTGAGCTGCATTGTATGTCATGTATATGGTTTGATATGGTAACTGGGGTGCATTGTATGTCATGTATATGGTTTGATATGGTTACTGAGCTGCATTGTATGTCATGTATATGGTTTGATATAGTTACTGAGCTGCATTGTATGTCATGTATATGGTTTGATATGGTAACCGGGGTGCATTGTATGTCATGTATATGGTTTGATATGGTTACTGAGCTGCATTGTATGTCATGTATATGGTTTGATATGGTAACTGGGGTGCATTGTATGTCATGTATATGGTTTGATATGGCTGGTGAGCTGTATTGTATGTCATGTATATGGTTTGATATGGTTACTGAGCTGCATTGTATGTCATGTATATGTTTTGATATGGTAACTGGGGTGCATTGTATGTCATGTATATGTTTGTATATGGTAACTGGGGTGCATTGTATGTCATGTATATGTTTTGATATGGTAACTGGGGTGCATTGTATGTTATGTATATGGTTTGATATGGTTGGTGAACTGCATTCTATTTCATGCATATGGTTTGAACATCTCTGTCTTTTCTGAAGTTGTGGACCAGTAAACTTGCAACCCAAGGCCAGGCACTCTCAGATTTAGGTGAGTCACAACATATTATTTATATCCTGCTTGCACTACCTTATTTATTTTGTATGCTTCTGCTCTAATTCTAAAATGTGTTTTTTCCCCCATTGCCTCCAAAGAAGATGAATTTCATTGTACTAGATTATGATCCATTAACCTGCAAAATGCTACACAGTGACTGCTGGATCAGTGCTACTTTATACACAGCATATATAATAACAGTTTTACAGTTTCTTGTAAAGGAGATTAATTGCTAAAATTGCCATATTAAAAAAAAAATTAGAAGCTCGAATTCGTTAGAGCATGTAACTAAGACTATCGACCGTGCACTAATCTGTGTTTTAACCCTAGCAAAGGGGTTAAGAAAACAGTAAAAGTACTACTTGGGATTCGCAGAGCACTGCTGGCTCAAAGTAGAAACCTCAGATGTATAACTAGCGCTGCTGATTGGATCAGAGTCGGTTTCTGCACTGGGCCAGGAGTGCTCTGTGGGTCACGAGCGGAGGTTTTTGTGGCTGTCTCGCACGTCCTGCTTCTTAACTGCAGTGTGGTATTTCTCTAGAGTCTAACTAAATCCCTCATGGGTCATGTATAATACAACAATCAGAAAAATAATAAAAAAAATTATTTGCAGGAAAGAAAAAAAGCTCTTCCTTGATGAACGGTAGAGGTGAACGAGTTAAAGAGACAGTTTACCCAAATTTTGTCTTCCCTTTTTATTTGTTCCCAACGATTCATTTTACCTGAGCGTATTAAACTGTTTAGAAATAGCTCCTTTACCTTCACATTGGCATTTGAAATAGCTGATTTTGCCTTTGGAATGCCAACCTATACTTAAAATTTCTATAAAGGGACAGTCAACACCAGAATGTTGGTTGTTAAAAAAAAAATAGATAATCCTTTTATTACCCATTCCCCAGTTTTGCATAATCAACACAGTTATAATACATGTTTTACCTCTGTGCTTACCTTGTATCTAAAGCCTCTGCAAACTGCCCTCTTATTTCAGTTCTTTTGACAGACTTGTATTTTAGCCAATCAGTACTGACTCCTAGGTAACGTTACGTGCGTGAGCTCAATGTTGTCTATATGAAACACATGAACTAACGCCCTCTAGTGGTGAAAAACTGTCAAAATACATTCAGATTAGATGTTGCCTTCAAGGTCTAAGAAATTAGCATATGAGCCTACCTAGGTTTAGCTTTCAAATAAGAATACCAAGAGAACAAAGCAAAATTTGTGATAAAAGTACATTTGAAAGTTGTTTTAAATTACATGCCCTATTTGAATCATGACAGTTTATTTTGGACTTGACTGTCCCTTTAAGTATAGGCTATAGAAAAGCTGTATAAACACAGCCAGCAGAAGCAATTACACGTTTAGGTTTAGGTAAGAGAGATAAAGTAATAACATTTTAATTTACAATTTTTCTAAGTAGTGAGATCTGATATGCAAACAGAGATACAGACAAGGAAGTATGTGTGTGCATAAAAAGTGATAAAAGTAGATTTCCCTGTTAGTTCAACACATTTTGATGGGTTGTGGTGTTAAAGAGCAAAACCAGCTATTTTATATACAAAACTAAACCCAAAGGAGCAATTTCTCATACATTTTATACTATGGAGCTGGTATAACATGTCATTGGAAACACATTAAAGGACACTCAAGTCAATACTTTCATGATTCAGCAATGTTAAACAACTTTCCAATTTACTTCCATTAACAAAATGTGCACAGTCTTTTTATATTTACACTTTTTGAGTCACCGGCTCCTACTGAGCATGTGCAAGAATTCACAGAATATACGTATATGCATCTGTGATTGGCTGATGGCTGTCACATGGTACAGGAGGAGTAGAAATAGACATAACAATTTATCAGAAAAAAAATCTACTGCCCATTTGGAGTTCAGACTAAGTTCTATTGTATTGTCTTGTTATCGTGTATTTATTGATTATGGAAATCTACTGTATTTAGTGTTTTCTTTAAGACTATTTCACGTGGATAATAAAAACAAGATTTATGCTTACCTGATAAATCTATTTCTTTCCGGATATGGTGAGTCCACGGTTTCATAAATTACTGTTGGGAATATCACTCCTGGCCAGCAGGAGGAGGCAAAGAGCACCACAGCAAAGCTGTTAAGTATCACTTCCCTTCCCACAATCCCCAGTCATTTGACCGAAGGGAAATGGAGAGAAAAAAGGAGCAACACAAGGTGAGATATGGTGAGTCCACGGTTTCATCAATTACTGTCGGGAATCAATACCCAAGCTAGAGGACACAGATGAACAGGGAGGGACAAGACAGGCAGACCTAAACAGAAGGCACCACCGCTTGACTAACCACACTCCCAAAAGAAGCCTCAGCCGAGGCAAAAGTGTTAAATTTGTAAGTAATATGCAAGAAGACCAAGTTGCAGCCTAGCCAATCTGTTTCACAGAAGCTTCATTTTGAAAGCCCAAGAAGAGGAGACAGCTCTTGTGGAATGAGCCGTAATTTTCCCAGGAGGCTGCTGACCAGCAGTCTCATAAGCAAAATGAATTATACTTCTCAACCAGAGAGAAAGAGAAGTAGCAGAAGCTTTCCGACCTATACGTTTCCCAGAGAAATAAACAAACAGGGCAGAAGACTGACGAAAATCCTTAGTCGCCTGTAAATAAAATTTTAAAGCACGCACAACATCCAAGTTGTGCAACAAACGTTCTTTATGAGAAGAAAAACTAGGACATAGAGAAGGAACAACAATTTCCTGATTAATATTTCTGTCCAAAACCACTTTAGGAAGGAAACCTAACCCAGAACGCAGAACCGCATTATCGGCATGAAAAGATAAAACAAATCACACTGCAAAGCTGCGAGTTCCGAGACTCTCCGAGCAGAAGAGATAGCAATAAGAAACAAAACCTTCCAAGATAACAACTTAATATCTATGGAATGCAATGGCTCAAACAGAGCCTGATGCAAAACTTTAAGAATAAGGTTAAGGCTCCAAGGAGAAGCAACCGACTTAAACACAGGTCTGATTCTGACCAAGGCCTGACAAAAGGATTGAACATCTGGAACATCCGCCAGACATTTGAGAAGCAAAACGGATAAAGCAGAAATCCGACCTTTCAGAGTACTAACTGCTAATCCCTTCTCCAGGCCTTCCTGGAGAAATACAGATCCTAGGAATCCTAACCCTACTCCAAGAGTAGCCCTTGGATTCACACCAATAAAGGTATTACACCATACCTTATGGTAAATCTTTCTAGAAACAGGCTTGTGACCAACTCAGAAAAGCCATGCTTAGACAGAACTAAACATTCAATCTCCAAGCAGACAGCTTCAGAAAAACAAGATTTGATGAAAAAATGGACCTTGAATTAAAACCAGATCCTGTGAAGCTACGCAGGGGCTATTAGAATTACCGACGCTCTCTCCTATTTAATACAAGCCATGACTCGTGAGAGGAGAGCAAACGGATGCCTGAAATCCCAAAGAACCGACAGAGCATCTATCAGGGTGGCCTGTGGATCCCTTGACCTTGAACCGTACCTTGGAAGCTTGACATTCTGCCGAAATGGCATCAGATCCAGCTCTGGCACCCCCTATCTGAGGGTTAAGTTGGAGAACACCTCCAGATGGAGTTCCCACTCCCCAGAATGAACCATCAGACCAATGCCTCTATGCGCCGTAATTCTCTCAGGATCATAAGCCAAACTACATCAAGTCACTGAAAAGTGCAGAAAAGCTCCCTTCTACTTAGGGCACAGTACATTTTAATGGAGACAGAGACAGGAAAATCCTTTAAAGAACGGCAGACGGGAAGAGGTATCCCTAGTTTCTCCTATTCCTGTGAAAATATCCAAGACACGTCTAGACACACTTCCTCATAGAAAGGAAAATCAAAGAAATGATTAATTCACAAAATTTTCAAAGGTTGACAATGACAGGGGTATAGATGTCATCCAAGTAGCTAAACCCTCCTTTAACAGTACACGAGATCTTGAAGCATACATCTGAAGGAGACCACTTCAGCATCAGATGAAGGAATTAAACTGTCCGAATCTGAGATTTCACCCTCAGAAGCTACCGGTGAATATTCCTCACCGGACATAGGAGAGAGAGCAACCTGTGCAGCAGAACATGGGGCAGAAGCCTTACTATCTGATTCTTTAAATGTCCTCTTGCGTTTTCCCTGTAGGAAAGGAAACACAGATAAAGCTGCAGATACCGCAGAGGATACCTGAGCTGCAATCTGCAGGCAAATACGCTCCTCCAGATTGAGAGGAACCGCAGGGCACTTCATGTGACGCCACAGAGGCTTGGGATGTTTAAGGAGAAAGCTGTGGCACTGCCTGAACAGCATCATCCTGGGAGACATGAGATTCAGAAGAAAACATTCAATTGCCTAGACAAACAGTCTAAATTTGTCCTTAGAGACGAGAGGCTCAAAACAAAGAATATCTTAATTTTTAAAAAAGATTAATCTAAATATGAGGGACAGAAATGCTTTATAAACTATTTGTACCTCAAGAGCCTTAATAATCATTTGTTCCTGGGTACAGACTGTTACTCCAAGACCCTGAACAAATGCCACAAACACTTCATTTAAAAATGAGTTAATACATCTTATCCTGGATGTACAAACAATCAAACCTGGATAAACACTGTTAATAACAGAGGCAAAAGTCACTAAAGCTGTTAATCTTAACACTTAGAGCTCCATTCCGCAGATGAAAACAACCCAACCCAGAGATCATCCTCTTGTGTCTTGCCACGAGGAGTTTCGTTTGAGCTCTTGCAGGGCGGCCAAAATATATAACTAGGCATTGTTCCGCTTCTAAAAATGTAAAGAAAAACACCTGACGAGCCCCATAGGAAATGCGCCACAAAGATTGCGCTCTCCTAACAGACACTACGTAAGGTCTGGAAGAGCTGCCAAATTCCTGACAAAAGCCCTGCACCTAACACTTTAAAAGTTAAAAAATAGATTAAGGAATTAGGGAAGGATTAACCCCTAATGAAAGTAAACAGGAAAACTATCTACTAAATACGTCAACACGGGTATAAAAGATTTAGGATAGAATCATCCACTAAATCCTCTAATAAACATGAGGAGTCCTAGTTACAGAAATCCTTGAACCACAATACTGAGTTAACCCCTTCCTGGCCGTGAAAGAGGTTAACCCCTAAGTCTCCAAAGTCACATATAATTGTAGAGCCTGCTCACTGTCTTAAACCCTTCAGTGCCAGCCTCCTTACCCAGAAGACAAAAGGCACTTACGTGCATCTAGCTGTCCGACAGGAGCACAGCTCACCTGGTATGAAGGGACGCCACTCCCTACAGAGGCCTGTAGAAAAAAGAAAGAACAGAGTAAAGCTACTGAGGCTTAACATACCAGGGCAGCAACTTGTTAGGGAAACGCAGTGGAGCCCACTTCACAAGTTCCTAACTGCTTAAAAGTCACCACTGCCCTACTAAAGAGACTAACAAGGAGTACGACTAGACCCAATCTTGAAAGGAAAGATCAGAGCAAACCTACTCTGGCTTTCAAAATAATAAAATCTTGAATGAAGTGAAAAAATTCCAATCTTCTTCAGACACCAAAACTTCACCTTCTCCTTGCACTGAAGGCAAAGAGAATGACTGGGGGTTGTGGGAAGGGAAGTGATACTTAACAGCTTTGCTGTGGTGCTCTTTGCCTCCTCCTGCTGGCCAGGAGTGATATTCCCAACAGTAATTGATGAAACCGTGGACTCACCATATCTTAGGAAAGAAATACTATGGAGTACTAAACACAAATAAACCCCGGTGGTGGTTTGCTTTTAACATGTATACTTTTTAAAATACGTGAAGCAAGGTGACCTGATAAAAACATTGTCCTAGGAATAAGAGAAATCACAGAGATGACCTGATGATTTCAGGCGCACAGAGGTACAAGACAGTTTCTCAGCCTTTCAGATACAAAGGAGCTTTCTTTTTTTATTACATATAAAACTGGAACACAAACAAAATTCATAATTTACGCGTCCATAAAATGTTTTGTTTTTTTAGCTCAAAATTCTACATTACAATATTAAAATGTTTTTGGAAGCTTTTATCTTACAATAAAATATGCAACAGACCCTACTTTACTGTTTAAAGAAGTTCCTGGAATTATCTACTGGTGCTTATTTATACAATTCAGTATTGTCCATTTCCAAGAGAGGGGTCTATACTTTTTAATCTTGTTGGTTAAAGGGACATAAAAACCAAATGTTCACTTTCATGATTTAGACAGAACGTACAATTTTAAACAACTTTCCAATGTACTTATATTATCCAATGTACTTTGTTCTCTTGGAATCCTTTGTTGGAAATCATACCTAGGTAGGCTCAGGAGCAGCACTGCTGGGAGCTAGCTGCTCACTGGCTCATCAGGTGTTCAGCTAGCCCCCAGTAGTGCATTGCTGCTCCTTTAATAAAGGATACCAAAAAAATGAAGCACAATCGATAACAGAAGTATATTGAAAACGTGTTTAATTCTATGCTCTATCTGACTCATGAAAGTAAACGTTTGGGTTTCGTGCCCCTTTAAGCACAACGTGGACTGATTTGTATCAGTATCGTTTCCCTCCTTTTCGTCGACCACGACTCTTCTTTTCTTTACGAGCTGCAGCTGTAGTGAAAGTTACACAACGGGCATCTAAGTAATCCAACAGTTTCCCTGCTGCCATCTTGATCCCGGCTTGTTTGAGCTCGGTCTGTAGAGCCGCCAGCTCCAGTGGTTGGTAAAGCAAGATACTTTTGTGTAAAGCTGGGTGCTCCTCAATATAGAGCTTGACGGCTTCAGCGGTGGCTGCCTCGCGACCTGCCTGTTGTGAAGGTGCAACCGAATCGTCGTCATCTTCATCAGCAAATGCTGTCTCAAACTCATTAGAGGTGGAGCTGTGGAGGAGCAGAGGAGAGTGGGTTAAGAAAGGTCAATGACTTTTTGGTTCCCGTGAGCAGCCATGTTTCTTAAAGGGACATGGAAAGTAAAAATTAAAGGGGCATGAAACCCAAGAATTGTCTTTCATGATTTAGGTAGAACTTAAAATTGTAAACAACTTTCCAGTTTACTTCTATTATCAAATTTACTTAATTCTCTTGTTATCCATTCATGAAGGAGCAGCGATGCACTAGTGTTTTCTAACTGAACACATGGGTGAGCCAATGACAATTGGTATATATATGCAGCCACCAATCAGCAGCTAGAACCTAGGTTTGTTGCTGCTCCTGAGCTTTCCTAGATAAACTTTTCAGCAAAGGATAACAAAAGAAGGAAGCAAATTAAATAATAGAAGTAAATTGGAAAGTTGTTTAAAATTGTATGCTCTGTCTAAATCACGAATGTCTAATTATGACTTTACTGTCCCTTTAAGCATTCATGGTTCAGATAGAACGTACAATTTAAATTCACTTCTATTTTTAAACATACCTTTTTCGCTAGGTGGTCTTTGTTGAAATGTAGCTCCTTTCCAAGAAAGCATACTGAGGTAGGCTCAGGTGTGTGCACATGTCTATGTCTATATCTATATATATATATTTACATATACATATATATATATATAACATTCCACTATATTAAAGTAGTGTTTTCAATAATGTTTATAACAATGTTATATAATTAGTACTCAAGTCATGCTACACTACCTGATCCTACCTCAGTATGCTCTCAAAAAAACATAATTTATGTAAGAACTTACCTGATAAATTCATTTCTTTCATATTGGCAAGAGTCCATGAGCTAGTGACATATGGGATATACAATCCTACCAGGAGGGGCAAAGTTTCCCAAACCTCAAAATGCCTATAAATACACCCCTCACCACACCCACAATTCAGTTTAACGAATAGCCAAGTAGTGGGGTGATAAAGAAAGGAGTAAAAAGCATCAACAAAGAAATGTGGAAATAATTGTGCTTTATACAAAAAATCATAACCAAAAAAAAAAAAGGGTGGGCCTCATGGACTCTTGCCAATATGAAAGAAATTAATTTATCAGGTAAGTTCTTACATAAATTATGTTTTCTTTCATGTAATTGGCAAGAGTCCATAAGCTAGTGACGTATGGGATATCAAATACCCAAGATGTGGAACTCCACGCAAGAGTCACTAGAGAGGGAGGGATACAAAATAAAATACAGCCATTTTCCGCTGAAAAAATAATCCACAACCCAAAGTATAAGTTTATTCTTTAGTGATAAGAAAAACTTAAAACATCAGCAGAAGAATCAAACTGAAACAGCTGACTGAAGAACTTTTCTACCAAAGACTGCTTCTGAAGAAGCAAATACATCAAAACGGTAGAATTTAGTAAATGTATGCAAAGAAGACCAAGTTGCTGCTTTGCAAATCTGATCAACAGAAGCTTCATTCTTAAAAGCACATCAAGTGGAGACTGACCTAGTAGAATGAGCTGTAATTCTCTGAGGCGGGATCTTACCCGACTCCTAATAAGCTTGACGAATCAAAAGCTTTAACCAAGAAGCCAAGGAAATAGCAGAAGCTTTCTGACCTTTCCTAGGACCAGAAAATAAAACGAATAGACTAGAAGTCTTTCTGAAATCTTTAGAAGCTTCAACATAATATTTCAAAGCTCTTACCACATCCAAAGAATGTAAGGATGTTTCCAAATAATTCTTTGGATTAGGACACAATGAAGGGACAACAATTTCTCTACTAATGTTGTTAGAATTCACAACCTTAGGTAAAAATTGAAAAGAAGTCCGCAAAACCGCCTTATCCTGATGAAAAATCAGTAAAAGAGATTCACTAGAAAGAGCAGATAGCTCAGAAACTCTTCTAGCAGAAGAGATAGCCAAAAGGAACAACACTTTCCAAGAAAGTAGTGTAATGTCCAAAGAATGCATAGGCTCAAAATGGATGCCTTCAAAAACAAATTGAGACTCCAAGGAGGAGAAATTTATTTAATGACAGGCTTAATTCGAACTAAAGCCTGTACAAAACAGTGAATATCAGGAAGTTTAGCAATCTTTCTGTGAAATAAAACTGAAAGAGCAGAGATTTGTCCCTTCAAGGAACTTGCAGACAAACCTTTATCCAAACCATCCTGAAGAAACTGTAAAATTCTAGGAATTCTAAAAGAATGCCAGGAAAATTTATGAGAAGAACACCATGAAATGTAAGTCTTCCAAACTCGATAGTAAATCTTCCTGGAAACAGATTTAAGAGCTTGTAACATAGTATTAATCACTGAGTCAGAGAAACCTCTATGACTTAGTACTAAGCGTTCAATTTCCATACCTTCAAATTTAATGATTTGAGATCCTGATGGAAAAATGGACCTTGAGACAGTAGGTCTGGCCTTAACGGAAGTGGCCAAGGTTGGCAACTGGACATCCGAACAAGATCCGCAAACCAAAACCTGTGAGGCCATGCTGGAGCCACCAGCAACACAAACGATTGTTCCATGATGATTTTGGAAATCACTCTTGGAAGAACTAGAGGCGGGAAGATGTAAGCAGGATAATTCCATGGAATGGTTAGCGCATCCACTGCTTCCCGCCTGAACATCCCTGGACCTGGACAGGTATCTGGGAAGTTTATTGTTTAGGTGAGAGGCCATCAGATCTATCTCTGGAAGACCCCACATCTGAACAATCTGAGAAAACACATCTGAATGGAGAGACCACTCTCCTGGATGTAAAGTCTGACGACTGAGATAATCCGCTTCCCAATTGTCTACACCTGGGATATGCACCGCAGAGATTAGACAGGAGCTGGATACCGCCCAAGCAAGTATCCGAGATACTTCTTTCATGGCTTGAGGACTGTGAGTCCCACCTTGATGATTGACATATGCCACAGTTGTGATATTGTCTGTCTGGAAGCAAATGAACGGTTCTCTCTTCAACAGAGGCCAAAACTGAAGAACTCTGAAAATTGCACGGAGTTCTAAAATATTGATTGGTAATCCCGCCTCTTGAGATTTCCAAACCCCTTCAGCAGTCAGAGATCCCCAAACAGCTCCCCAACCCGAAAGACTTGCATCTGTAGTTATCACAGTCCCGGTTGGTCGAACAAAAGAAGCCCCTTGAACTAAATGTTGGTGATTTAACCACCACGTCAGAGAGCGTCGTACATTGGGATTTAAGGATATTAATTGTGATATCTTTGAATAATCCCTGCACCATTGATTTAGCATACAAAGCTGGAGAGGTCTCATGTGAAAACGAGCAAAAGGAATCGCGTCCGATGCTGCAGTCATGAGGCCTAAAACTTCCATGCACATAGCCACTGAAGGGAATGACTGAGACTGAAGGTGCCGACAAGCTGAAACCAATTTCAAGCGTCTCTTGTCTGTTAGAGACAGAGTCATGGACACTGAATCTATCTGGAAACCTAAAAAGGTGACCCTTGTCTGAGGTATCAAAGAACTTTTTGGTAAATTGATCCTCCAACCATGTTTTCGAAGAAACAACACTAGTTGATTCATGTGAGATTCTGCAGAACGTAAAGACTGAGCTAGTACCAAGATATCGTCCAAATAAGGAAACACAGCAATACCCTGTTCTCTGATTACAGAGAGTAGGGCACCTAGAACCTTTAAAAAGATTTTTGGAGCTGTTGCTAGGCCAAATGGAAGAGCAACAAATTGGTAATGCTTGTCTAGAAAAGAGAATCTCAGAACTGGTAATGTTCTGGATGAATCGGAATATGAAGGTATGCATCCTGCAAGTCTATTGTAGACATATAATGTCCTTGCTGAACAAAAGGTAGAATAGTCCTTATAGTAACCATCTTGAAAGTTGGTACTCTTACATAACTATTCAAAATTTTCAGATCCAGAACTGGCCTGAAAGAATTTTCCTTCTTTGGGACAATGAATAGATTTGAATAAAACCCCAGACCTTGTTCCTGAAAAGGAACTGGCATGATTACCCCTGAAGACTCCAGGTCTGAAACACACTTCAGGAAAGCCTGAGCTTTTACTGGATTTGCTGGGATACGTGAGAGAAAAGATCTTCTCACAGGAGGTCTTACTCTGAATCCTATTCGATACCCTTGAGAGACAATGCTCTGAATCCATTGATTTTGGACAGAATTTATCCAAAAATCCTTGAAAAACCTTAATCTGCCCCCCACCAGCTGAGCTGGAATGAGGGCCGCACCTTCATGTGGATTTAGGGGCTGACTTTGGTTTCTTAAATGGCTTGGATTTATTCCAATTTGAGGAAGGCTTCCAATTGGAAACAGATTCCTTGGGGGAAGGATTAGATTTTTGTTCCTTATTCTGACGAAAGGAACGAAAATGGTTAGAAGCCTTAGATTTACCCTTAGTTTTTTTTATCCTGAGGCAGAAAAACTCCCTTTCCCCCAGTAACAGTTGAAATAATAGAATCCAACTGAGAACCAAATAAATTATTACCTTGGAAAGAAAGAGATAGTAATCTCGACTTAGATGTCATATCAGCATTCCAAGATTTAAGCCACAAAGCTCTTCTAGCTAAAATAGCTAAAGACATGGACCTAACATCAATTTTGATAATATCAAAAATGGCATCGCAAATAAAATGATTAGCATATTGCAGTAATCGAATAATGCTAGATATGTCAGAATCCAATGTTGTGCTAAATTCTCCAACCAGAAAGTTGATGCAGCCGCAACATCAGCCAAAGAAATTGCAGGTCTAAGAAGATGACCTGAATATAAATAGGCTTTCCTTAGATAAGATTCAAGCTTCCTATATAAAGGATCCTTAAAGGAAGTACTATCTTCCATAGGAATAGTGGTACGTTTAGCAAGAGTAGAAATAGCCCCATCAACTTTGGGGATTTTCCCCCAAAACTCTATAGAATTTGCTGGTAAAGGGTACAATTTTTTAAACCTTGAAGAAGGAATAAAAGAAGTACCTGGCTTATTCCACTCCTTAGAAATCATATCAGAAATAGCCTCAGGAATAGGAAAAACCCCTGGAGAAACCACAGGAGGTTTAAAAACAGCATTTAAACGTTTATTAGACTGAACGTCCATAGGACTGGTCACCTCAATATCCAAAGTAATTAACACTTCTTTTAATAAAGAACGCATATACTCTATTTTAAATAAATAAGTAGATTTGTCAGTGTCAATGTCTGAGGAAGGATCTTCTGTATCAGATAGATCCTCATTAGAGGAGGATAAATTATTATGCTGTTGGTCATTTGAAATTTCATCAACTGAATGAGAAGTTTTAAAAGACCTTTTTACGTTTATTAGAAGGTGGAAATGCAGACAAAGCCTTCTGAATAGAATCAGTAACAAATTCTTTAAAATTCATAGGTATATCATGTACATTAGAAGTTGAAGGAACTGCAACTGGCAATGTACTATTACTGATGGACACACTATCTGCATGTAAAAGTTTATCATGACAACTATTACAAATGACATTCAGAGAAATAATTTCCACAATCTTACAACAAATGCACTTAGCTTTGGTAGAACCAATGTCAGGCAGCAAAGTTCCAACAGATACTTCTGAGGCAGGATCAGATTGAGACATCTTGCAAAATGTAAAAGAAAAAAACAACATATAAAGCAAAATTATCAATTTCCTTATATGACAGTTTCAGGAATGGGAAAAATGCAAATAGCATAGCCCTCTGACATAGAAAAAGGCAAGAGGCAAACATCAATGGGGTATTAAAATAATGAAAAATGTTTTGCGCCAAGTATGACGCACAACGTAAGTGAAATTTTTTTTTGCGCCAACAATAACCGGAAATGACACACTCGCGTCACCTATGATGCAACCGTGTGTAAGGCTTCGGCGTCAACTAAGACGCCGGAAGTGACGAAGTTGTGTCACGTATGTATTTTTCGTGCCAAAAAATTATTGCACCAAAAATGACGCGATAAAGTCTAGCATTTGGCGCACCCGTGGGCCTAATACCGCCCGCAATTTGCAAGAGAAAAATAGTCAATTAGAAAAAAAGACTAAACCCCAGGTAAGAAAAACATTTCTTAAAATGTTATTTTCCCCAAATATGAAACTGACAGTCTGCAGAAGGAAATACATGAACCTGACTCATGGCAAATATAAGTACAATACATATATTTAGAACTTTATATAAATGCATAAAGTGCCAAACCATAGCTGGGGTGTCTTAAGTAATAAAAAACATACTTACCAAAAGACACCCATCCACATATAGCAGATAGCCAAACCAGTACTGAAACAGTTATCAGCAGAGGTAATGGTAAATTGAGAGTATATTGTCGATATGAAAAGGGAGGTAGGAAATGAATCTCTACGACCGATAACAAAGAACCTATGAAAAAGACCCCCGTTAGGGAAATCATCGTATTCAATAAGTGATACTCCCTTCACGTCCCTCTGACATTCGCTGTACTCTGAGAGGAACCGGGCTTCAACAATGCTGAGAAGCGCATATCAATGTAGAAATCTTAGCACAAGATTGTGGGTGTGGTGAGGGTGTATTTATAGGCATTTTGAGGTTTGGGAAACATTGCCCCTCCTGGTAGGATTGTATATCCCATACGTCAATAGCTCATGGACTCTTGCCAATTACATGAAAGAAAGAAGTGAAGTTTCAAGGATACCAAGATAAATAGGTCATTTTTAATAACTAAAGTAAACTGGAAAACTTTTTTTTAATGGGACAGTAAAGTCAAAAGTAAACTTTCATGGTTTAGATAGAGCATACAATTTCAAACAACTTTCCAATTTACTTCTGTTACTAAATGTGCTTTGTTCTCTTGCTATCCTTTGTTTAATAGTAAATCTATGTAGTCTCATAGGAGATGACGAGTCTTTAGTTCTCTATGGTAGCACTGTTTTGCAATATTGTTTGTTGCAGTGTTATATATATTGTTGCAAACACTTCTGCCATAATAAGCTAAATACACGTGCACGCTCCTGAGCTTCTATGAGACTACATAGATTTACTATTAACCAAACTTGATTTATTGCATAACTTTAACTATGCGTTTAAACCCTTTGTAAGAGTTAAACACTGTTAAATACAAGCAACAGTGCAATAATAAAATGCTTTATTTTGTTTTTTTAAATTTGTATGTCTCTTTTACCTCCTTGTACACTTCAGAAAAACATAAATTATGCTTACCAGATAATTTAATTTCCTTCTGTATAAGGAGAGTCCACGGCTTCATTCTTTACTTGTGGGAATACAGAACCTGGCCACCAGGAGGAGGCAAAGACACCCAGCCAAAGGCTTTAATACCTCTCCCACTTCCCCTAACCCCAGTCATTCTGCCGAGGGAACAAGGAACAGTAGGAGAAATATCAAATTTAGGGGGCCGCGCATCGGAAAACACGGGCAGGGGCCGTGGACTCTCCTTATACAGAAGGAAATTAAATTATCTGCTAAGGATAATTTATGTTTTCCTTCTTAATATAAGGAGAGTCCAAGGCTTCATTCCTTACTGTTGGGAAACTTATACCCAAGCTCTAGAGGACACTGAATGATAACGGGAGGGACAAAGAGAGGCAGACCCTAATCTGAGGACAGCACAGCCTGCAAATCCTCTCTCCCGAAGGCTGCTTCAAAAACATCAAACTTGTAAAATTTAGAAAAAGTATGTAAGGAGAACCAGGTAGCTGCCTTACAAATCTGATCCATAGAGGCCTCGTTCTTAAAGGCCCAAGAGGAAGCCACTGCTCTAGTAGAATGAGCCGTAATTCTTGGAGGAGGTTAATGTCCCGCTGTCTCATAAGCTAAGCGGATAAGGCTCCTCAACCAAAAAGATAAGGAAGTCAAAGAGACCTTCTGACCCTTACGCTTCCCAGAATAGGCAACAAACAAGGAAGAAGTTTGTCTAAAATCCTTAGTAGCCTGAAGATAAAACTTCAAGGCACGAACCAGGTCCAAATTATGAAGTAAACGTTCCTTCGAAGAAGAAGGATTAGGACACAAGGAAGGAACCACAATCTCTTGATTGATGTTGCGGTCTGACACGACCTTAGGGAGAAACCCTAACTTAGTACGTAGGACAGCCTTATCAGAGTGGAACACCAGATAAGGAGGCTCACATTGCAAAGCGGCAAGCTCAGAAACTCGCAGAAGCAATAGTCAGTAGAAAAAGAACCTTCCAGGACAACAACTAAATGTCAATTTCATGCATAGGCTCAAACGGAGTCCGTTGCAAAACCTTAAAGGGACACTGTACCCAAAAATTTTCTTTCGTAATTCAGATTGAGCATGACATTTTAAGCAACTTTCTAATTTACTCCTATTATCAAATTTTCTTCATTCTCTTGGTATCTTTATTTGAAATGCAAGAATGTAAGTTTAGATGCCGGCCCATTTTTGGTGATCAACCTGGGTTGTCCTTGCTGATTGGTGGATAAATCCATCCACCAATAAAAAAGTGCTGTCCAGAGTACTGAAACAAAAACAAAAGTTTAGATGCCTTCTTTTTCAAATAATGATAGCAAGAGAACGAAGAAAAATTGATAATAGGAGCAAATTAGAAAGTTGCTTAAAATTGCATGCTTTTTCTGAATTACAAAAGAAAAAATTGGGTACAGTGTCCCTTTAAGAACCAGATTCAGACTCCAAGGAGGAGCCGAAGATCTGAACACAGGTCTGATCCTAATCAGAGCCTTAATAAAAGACTGAACATCTGGAAGCTCTGAGAGCTTGTGCAGTAAAACAGACAAGGCCGAAATCTGTTCCCTCAGGGAACTGGCCGAAAGACCCTTCTCCAGTCGTTACTGGAGAAACAGATGAATCCTGGCAACCTTAACTTTATGTCAGTGAAATCCACGCTTCTCGCACCAGAATAAGTAGGTTCTCCACACCTTATGATAGATGCGACGAGTAACCGGCTTACGAGCTTGAATGAGAGTATCAATAACTCTCAGAAAACCCTCTCTTGGCAAGGACTAAGCGTTCAATCCCCACGCAGTTAGCTTCAGAGAATCTAAATTTTGATGAACAAAAGGACCTTGTTCCAGCAGATCCCTGCGACAAGGTAACCTCCATGGAGGAGATGACATCCTCACTAGATCCGCGAACCACATCCTTTGCGGTCACTATGGAGCAATCAGTATTACTGACGCCTGCTCCTGCTTGATTCGGGGCACTACTCGAAGGAGTGGTAACGGCAGAAAAAGGTAAATTAGACTGAACCTCCAAGGCACTGCTAATGCATCTATTAGCTCCGCCTGAGGATCCCTGGACCTTGACCCATATCTGGGTAGCTTGGTATTGAGACGAGACGCCATGAGATCTATATCTCTGGCGTCACCCACATGCTGCATATCTTTGCAAACACTTTGGGATGGAGAGACCATTCCCCCGGATGAAAGTATTGTCTGCTGAGAAAGTCCGCTTCCCAGTTGTCCACACCCAGAATGTGGATTGCTGACAGCGAACAATTATGGGCCTCTGCCACTCTAAAATCTGAGATACTTCCCTCATTGCTAGGGAGCTTCTCGTTCCCCCCTGATGGTTGATGTAAGCCACCGAGGTTACATTGTCTGATTGGAATCTGATAAACCGGGTGTCACAAATATCTCAGGATTCAGCTCCTAAGGAGTTAACTTTGTGCAGCTTGCACTCAAAACAGTTATTTGTTTTCAAGAAGAATTGTGTTTGTATTTTCTTTGAAGTGCCAGAACCCTCTAACTAGCCACCAAATGCTAGTGTGTATGCATTGAGTCATAAAATCACTGAAGCTCTTAGTCACAGAGATACACAGGATAAAGTTTATGGCTTAAGCTGTCAATAGAATGCATGATGCAAAACAGGCCCTTCATTACAAAAACTGACCAGGTCACTGACAGGACATTGGTATATTATGTACATATGTGGGTTAAAAGTGTTATAACTTTAACGGCAGGTAAATATGACAACCTATGGCATATTTGATATCAAACTGGTTCTCCCAATAAAACTAAGAGGTTCTAAATATGTAAATATAGAAATTTCTTACCTAGCAGGAATGATAATGGATTGTATAAATTCAGGCAAGAAATTTAGTCTATTGAAGTTTGTAAAGACAGTGGGGTTTCTTAGCCCGCCCAGGAGGGTGTGGTTAAGCAACCTAATCTCTGAAAAGTAGGGTTTAAGAATCTTATTTTTTAACAATAAGATTGTCATTCTTACAAGGGGAGCTGCTGTACAGAAGTAAGGAGCCATCATTTTCATGCCAGCCCCTGGCGCAGATCTTGAAGACTAGGAAAGTATTCAATTCTGTTTTTCTCCTTTTTATTTTAAAATACTGTTTGCGTGTGTAATTTTATTTGTAACAACTTTTTATTATTAATGCATTGTGCATAATATTTTTGGCATAATAAATAATTCCTTTATTAAGTTTGGCCTTTGTCTAATAATCGAACCACTTTACTGAAAGAGACTGGAATATTAGAACTGTATAATTTTAGGTTATTTTCTGCTAAATTGTATTTCTAGAGTTAATGTGTAAAGTCTGGGGTTTTCCTTAAGATTTTCCCTTTAATAAATTTTAAGTGGTGGCAGCATTTGACCTATAGGTGACAGAAAAGGGGGCTGAAAACCCTTTCTGTGCCAAATAAGTGACGGGCGCAGGGTTGGATAACCTTGGTTCGTCACAAATTGGTGGACAGCGGTGTAGATAATTTTTTTTTTATTATTAGATTTTAGTGCTTGTGGATTTGCTAGTGTGGAAATCCCGGTACTAAAAGAGATTGTTTCTTACAATTTCCAAAGGCTAAAACTCAGTGCATTATATAGTGACACATTGCAAACAGTCCCCTTCCCTATTCTCTGTTGTTCTTTTCAATTTTATTTTTGCTATGGAGGCATACGAGCAGCGATCTAAAGAGGCACTTATACTCCTATGCCAGGAGCGGGATATTCCAACACGTTCAAAGAACAAAGATTTACTAATACAAGCTCTTGTTGAATATGATAACAGCCAAATCACACCAGTTGAGGTCTCAGGAGAGATGTCTGCAGCTGGGGGCAGCGATTCATCAGAATCTGGGGATCCCTTGGACTGTTATTTGCAAACTGTTCTTAAACATATGGGCTCAGTGGATGCAAGTTTGCGCATGGAACTGATTACAAAGTTTTATGAAAGACAGGCTGCTGAACGACAAGCTGCTGTGGCTGAGAGACAGGCGTCTCTAGCAGCTGAGAGACAGGCTGCTGAACGACAGGCAGAGAGAGAGTATCAGCTACAGCTTGCACGGTTGGAGAGAGGGATGGTCTCACCTGTTGTTAGTGAACCTAGAGACCCCCCTGCTCCCAGAGTGCGTGCAGAGAATTTGCCCACCCTGGAGAAAGATGGAGATGTGGATGTATTCCTGCGTAGCTTTGAGAAAGTGTGCAGACAGTTCCAGTTGCCAAGGGAGCAGTGGGCCAAGTACCTTACCCCTGGCCTGAAAGGTCCTGCACTGGAGGCGTTTGCTGAACTACCCCCAGAGTTTGATCAGGACTATGATTCCATTAAAGCTGCCCTGCAGAGGAGATACAATCTTACTCCTGAAGTTTACCGAAAGAAATTCCGTTCCCTGCAGAAAGGTGTGTCAGAGAGCTATATTACAGCTGTTAGAAACTTGAGGACAGCCTTTAAACAGTGGGTCAGAGGATTAAAAGTTGCCACTATGGAGGAGCTGGAAGATTTGATTGTGAAGGAGCAATTTATGCAGCTGTGCCCAGCCGGAGTTCAAGAATGGGTTTTAGATCGGAAACCCATAACAGCATTGGAAGCTGGCGAGCTGGCTGATTTTTACACAGCTAACAGGTCTCCAGAGAATGGGAGGAAATCCTTTTCTAAGGGGGGATCCACCTGTAAAGGAGCTGCTGCACGACCCCCCTTCACAAAGCCTGCTGTGCCTTTATCCAGTGTGTCTGCTCCCTCTGGGAAAGGAGGGGCGAGTGCTGCATCTGGGCAGGGGGATACCCGCAGATGTTTTATTTGCAACAAAGTGGGCCACATCAGCTCCACTTGCCCAGAGAGGATTAACTTGGGGCAATCAGATGGAGGGAGTAATCCCTCAGAAGTACCAGCATCTGTTTTGTTTGTTACCTGTCCAGAGGAAAACAACCATGAGAACCTGCAACCTGTGACTGTTGGAGATAAGGTAACCCTAGGGCTAAGGGACACAGGTGCAGAAGTGACTATGGTGCATCCAAAGCTAGTGAACTCTGAGAACATTATCCCTGGAAAGACTCTAGCAGTTAAAGGGATTGGGGGAATGAAACTTGCAGTGCCTATGGCACGTATATATCTTGATTGGGGAGTGGGGAGAGGTTTAAGAAATGTGGGGGTATCTGAAAATATTCCTAATGATGTTTTACTGGGTACTGATTTGGGTAGATTGTTATCTCTTTATGTGCCTGACAATGCTACATGTGACCTAGTGACATTAGTTGCAGACCCTTATGTGGAAAGGGCTGTGTGTAAAAATGCTCAGAGACATTATGACCAGGAGGGAGGACAGAGTGCATGTGTGCGCAGGGCTGTGCCTGAACTGGGGGTGTCTGTGCTGAGAGGTGAAGCTGTACGAGGAGATGCTGACTGGGGAGAACGACAGACAGACGGTGTGTCTTCCTGTACTTAAACCAGCAGTATCGGCAGAATTACCATTAGCTGTTCAGGGAGAAACTGATGGTGGAGAAAGGCCGGTAGACTGTGTGGGTCTGTCTGTGCCTGAACTGAGTTTACCTGTACAGGGAGGAGCTGTTTGTGAGAGAAGGCAGATGAGGGGTGCGTGTCTGTCTGTGATTGAATCAGTGTATTCTATAGAAGGAGGTGAGATTGACGGGGGAGAGAATGACTGGGTGACTGGGCCGCTGGATGATGTGTGCCAGTCTCTGCCAGGGACAATTCTGTACCCTGTGAAAAGACACAATAGTTGGGATAAATGGCAGAAGGAAGATGTGTGCTTGTCTGCACCAGTGTCAAAAGGATACCAGATTCTGTGTGATTATGCAAAGTGGCAGACTGACTGTGAGAGAGAGCAGGGGGGCAAACTAGCCCACTCTAGGACAGAAGCAGCAAAGCCACAGATTTCAGAGTGTGTGGGGGAGGAGGGTACAGGATACTCTTTGAGGGACCCCCAGAGTGAGTGTGAAAGATTGTGGGTGACAGAGACCCCAGTAACCTCAGCTGTGACCTATAAACAGACTGCACAGGCTAGGGGACAGAGACTGACACAGACTGCAGGCACAGGGGGGAGGAGTACAGAGAAGGGTATTTACACAGCACCACCGTGCCATTCAGCAAATACACTGATAGATGTGCAGCATCAGTGTCCCCAGCAGTTAGAACCCACAGTGAGGAGAAGGGGGGCAGTTAGTCAACCCCCTACCAACCATAACAGAGTGCAGGAGTACAGGAATTCTACTCCAGTGGGAGGGCAAGAGCCTATGGTAGTTAAGCAGCAACTGACAGCACACAATATGCTTAGAGAGCACACCATAGGTAGCAAGACACTAGGTTTCACAGGCACCTCTGTAACAGGGGATGATGTGTTGTTCAGAGATAAGATGCCAACCTTATTGGGGGAGGTACCTGCAAAACCCAGAGATGCCATATTCACACAAAAACAGTTGCAGGAGTTTACTGCCAGAGAGGGAGTGTGTGAGATGGTCCATAATGTTCTTGTACTCACGCCCATGAGACAGAACAAACTAGAGGCTGCATGGGAAGGGCCCTGCAATATATTCAATCAGTTGGGTAGAGCAACTAGTGTGTCACTTTTAAAAGGAGGGCATCCTGCTGCCAAAACTGCTAGGTGCAATCTGTCTGGCAATGGTGTTCTCACCGCAAGGGGAAGCTCCTTTTGATACGCATCGGGAGTGGCTCGTAGCCACCCCCTTTTGCGTCTCTTATTGGGGGAGGTGTCACAAATATCTCAGGATTCAGCTCCTAAGGAGTTAACTTTGTGCAGCTTGCACTCAAAACAGTTATTTGTTTTCAAGAAGAATTGTGTTTGTATTTTCTTTGAAGTGCCAGAACCCTCTAACTAGCCACCAAATGTTAGTGTGTATGCATTGAGTCATAAAATCACTGAAGCTCTTAGTCACAGAGATACACAGGATAAAGTTTATGGCTTAAGCTGTCAATAGAATGCATGATGCAAAACAGGCCCTTCATTACAAAAACTGACCAGGTCACTGACAGGACATTGGTATATTATGTACATATGTGGGTTAAAAGTGTTATAACTTTAACGGCAGGTAAATATGACAACCTATGGCATATTTGATATCAAACTGGTTCTCCCAATAAAACATAGATATTGACGGCAGATAAGAGCCATAGGCCCAGCAAGTCTGCCCGACCTTACCTAACAGTATAAACTTATCTAGTTCGTAGGATAGCCCTATGCTTGTCCCATGCATTTTTAAAGTCCCCCACAGTGTTTGTTGCTACTACCTCTTGAGGAAGTTTATTCCATAAATCAATCACTCTTTCTGTAAAGAAGTGCTTCCTCAAATTACTTCTGAATCTACTACCCTTTAGCTTGAGCTCATGACCCCTTGTTCTTGAATTTTCCATTTTATGTAAAATACCCACAGCCTCAGTTTTACTAAACCCTTTAATATACTTGAAAGTTGCTATCATATCACCTCTTTCCCTTCTCTCCTCTAAGCTATACATATTTAGGTCATTGAGCCTATCCTGGTAAGTTTTATTTTTTAGACCATGTACCATTTTGGTAGCCCTCCTTTGCACAGATTCAAGTTTGTTAATATCCTTCTGAAGATATGGTCTCCAGAACTGCACACAATACTCAAGATGAGGCCTAACTAATGATCTATAAAGTGGCATAAGAACCTTACTATTTCTGCTGCAAATACCTCTACCAATACATCCAAGCATTCTGCTAGCCTTACTCGCTGCATTACTACATTGTTTACTAAGTTTTAAATCATCTGAAATAATAATTCCCAAGTCCTGTTCCTCATCTGTAACAGTCAGTAAAGTGTCATTGAGTCTGTAATTAACATTTGGATTTTTCTTCCCTAAATGCATTATTTTACACTTTGCTGTGTTAAACTTTAGACCCCAGTCATTTGTCCAATCCTCCAATTGTTGTATATCACTTCTCATTTTGTCTACCCCCCCTGGAACATCCACTCTGTTGCAAATTTTTGTATCATCTGCAAAGAGACATACTTTCCCCTGTAGCCCTTTGCTGATATCGCAGATAAATATGTTAAACAAAACAGGCCCCAGAACTGACCCCTGAGGAACACCACTAGTAACAGCCCCCTCTGCTGAATGAACTCCATTTACTAAGACACTTTGTTTTCTGTCCTTAAGCCAGCATTCCACCCAGTTCACAATTTTTGAATCTAGACCAAGGAGATATAGTTTGTGAATAAGTTTATTGTGTGGGACGGTGTCAAATGCTTTGCTGAAATCTAGATATGCTACATCAACTGCTCCTCCCTTGTCTAATACTTTTGTTACATAATCAAAGAAGTCAATTAGATTAGTCTGACATGATCTCCCTGAAGTAAAACCATGCTGATTTTGGTCCTCTAAATTGTTTGTCTTTATGTAAGTCATAATTCAAAACTAAGAGGTTCTAAATATGTAAATATAGAAATTTCTTACCTAGCAGGAATGATAATGGATTGTATAAATTCAGGCAAGAAATTTAGTCTATTGAAGTTTGTAAAGACAGTGGGGTTTCTTAGCCCGCCCAGGAGGGTGTGGTTAAGCAACCTAATCTCTGAAAAGTAGGGTTTAAGAATCTTATTTTTTAACAATAAGATTGTCATTCTTACAAGGGGAGCTGCTGTACAGAAGTAAGGAGCCATCATTTTCATGCCAGCCCCTGGCGCAGATCTTGAAGACTAGGAAAGTATTCCATTCTGTTTTTCTCCTTTTTATTTTAAAATACTGTTTGCGTGTGTAATTTTATTTGTAACAACTTTTTATTATTAATGCATTGTGCATAATATTTTTGGCATAATAAATAATTCCTTTATTAAGTTTGGCCTTTGTCTAATAATTGAACCACTTTACTGAAAGAGACTGGAATATTAGAACTGTATAATTTTAGGTTATTTTCTGCTAAATTGTATTTCTAGAGTTAATGTGTAAAGTCTGGGGTTTTCCTTAAGATTTTCCCTTTAATAAATTTTAAGTGGTGGCAGCATTTGAGCTATAGGTGACAGAAAAGGGGGCTGAAAACCCTTTCTGTGCCAAATAAGTGACGGGCGCAGGGTTGGATAACCTTGGTTCGTCACACCGGGACGAACCCAGAAGAGGCCAAGCCTTCAGAGCATTGTAGATTGCTCGAAGTTCCAGAATGTTGATCGGGAGGTAGTGTTCCTCCTGAGACCAGAGGCCCTGTGCCTTATTGGCACCCCAAACAGCTCCCCATACTGATAGGCGTCCACAGTCACAATCTCCAAGGATGGTCTTAGAAAGGATATCCCTCGGGACAGATGCACTGGACAGAGCCACCAAGAGAGCGATTCTCTCGACCGGCTGTCCAGAGAAATCTGTTAAAACAGATCCGAGTGATCGCCGTTCCACTGCCTCAGCATGCACAGCTGTAATGGTCTGAGACGGAACCTGGCAAAGGGAATTATGTCCATGCTGGACACCATGAGACCAATTACCTCCATACACTGAGCCACAGATGGCCTTAAGGAGGTCCGGAGGGCAAGCCATGCCAAAGCTAGCTTGCAACGTCTCTGGTCTGTGAGAAATATCCTCATAGATATAGAGTCTATTATAGTACCCAGGAATTCTACCCTGGTGTTTGGAATAAGAGAACTCTTTTCTAAGTTTATCTTCCATCCATGAGATCGAAGAAGAGAGAGAAGAGATACCGAATCGTCCTCTGCTAGACGAAAAGATGGTGCTTGAACCAGAATGTCGTCCAAGTAGGGAGCTACTGCTATACTTTTAGTTCTGGCGACGGCCAGGAGAGCCCCTAGAACCTTTGTAAAGATTCTTGGAGCAGTAGCTAGACGGAAGTGCAATAAACTGGAAGTGCTAATCCAGGAACGCAAACCTTAGGAACAAGAAGTGATCCCTGTGGATTGGAACGTGAAGGTAGGCATCCTTCAGATCTATAGTGTTCATAAACTATACTTACTGAACTAGAGGAAGGATGGACCTTATTGTCTCCATCTTGAACGAGGGGACATTTAGAAACTTGTTTAAGCACTTTAGGTCCAGAATCGGGCAGAAAGTTCCCTCCTTCTTTGGGACCACGAACAGGTTTGAATAGTATCCCAAACCTCTTTCTGCGATAGGAACCGGGACAATGACCCCTAAGGAGGACAGATCCCACACGCACCCCAGAAAGGCTTCCCTCTTTTCTGGTCTGAAAGACAGGCTTGAGAAGAGAAATCTGCCCTTGGGTTGATGAGATTTGAAACCTATCTTGTATCCCTGAGCTATGACCTCCAGGACACCCATGGATCCTGCACGTCCCTGAACCAAGCGTCTGAAAACAGCAACAGTTTGCGCCGGATCGGGGGCCGACCCTTCATGCCGACTTGGTCTCGGTGGGCTTCTTATTCTGCTTGGATTTATTCCAGGATTGAGCTGGCTTCCAAGTGCTCTTGGGTTGCTTGGGCTTAGAGGAGGTCTGCTGACGTTGGGACTTTTCAGAACGTAAGGAATGAAAATTAGATCCTTGTCCCTTAGATTTGTTCTTTTTATACTGCGGTAGGAAGGCACCCTTGCCCCCTGTAACCGTGGCGTGTAGATAATGAAGTCCAGGCCTGGACCAAATAAAATATTTCCCTTAAAAGGGAAATTAGTCTAGACTTAGAAGTCATGTCCGCAGACCAGGACTTCAGCCAGAGCGCCCGATGGGTCTGTACTGAGAAACCCGAAATCTTAGCATTCAGGTGAATAATCTGCATGTTTGCATCACAGATAAAAGAATAAGCAATTCTCAAGGCTTTAATCCTTTCTTGGATAACATCGAAGGGACCCTCCACCTGGATCAAATCCGCTAAGGCTTTGCACCAGCAGGCCGCAGCTCCAGCAACAGCCGCTGCCGGTTGAAACAAGTATCCCATATGCTCAAACATTTTTCTGAGAAAAGTTTCCATCTTCTTATCCATCGGCTCTCTGAATGACGAGCTATCCTCAAGTGGGATAGTAGTAAGCTTGGCTAGCGTGGAGATAGCGCCACCCACCTTAGGGACGAAAACCCCACAACTTCAGCTGAGAGTCTGGGACCGGGAACAATTTTTTAAAGGCAGACGAAGGGGAAACAGAAGAACCAATTCTATCCCACTCGTTCTTAATAAAGTTTGCCCTTTTTACAGGAAAAGTTAGCGGAGCTACCCTGTCTTCTTACACTCTGTCTAATTTAGGGATCAAAGGTTCATCAGGCAACTTGGCCTCTGGAACCTCTGATGTCGACAGAACCTCCTTTAGAAGAAAACGTAAGTGTTCAATTTTAAATCTAAAGGCTGGCTCCTCCGCAGCCGGAGCCCTAGAAGTAGCAGATTCCAATCCAGAAAGTTCACCCTCTGAAGACTCAGAGTGTGACCTATCCTTGGATACTTAAAAAACAGACAAATCTAATAAATCACTGGATGACCCCTGTACCGGAGAGCTATGTTTAACCTTGCGCTTGGCAGGGCGAGGTAAAGAACTAAGAGCCTCAGACACCGCCGTCTTTAACTGTGCAGTAAAGTCTGATGATAAATGGCTCCCTCCAGACGGAAGCTGCATGTGATGAGGGAGATGGCTGATGGGTATGCACCTCACGGGATGGCGATTCCTCAGAGGTGGACGGCTCAGAAGTACTAAAGGGGTTAACCTTCTTAGACATAATAACCTTGTTGATGCATATGGAACATAGTTGAGAGGGCGGGCATACCAAGGCCTCCTCACAATATAGACAGGTATTACTATTAGGGAAAGAGGGAGTACCCTCAAACATATCAGAATCCTACATAGCTTGCGCTAATAACAGTAGGACACAGAATAAATTATCTTTTTATTTCTCACAAAACGGCACCTTTATACTCCCAATGACTGGGGCACTCACCACCTCCTAGACACAGGCAAACAGAGAAACCAACGTCTTCTCTGACAGCTAGCTCGGACATGAAAGGGAAAACGAAAGTGTGACCACACCCGGTCACGTGGTCCACTAGACAGGACTGCCCCTGCTATGAGAAAAAGTGCGCCAAGCTACAAGCTGTGCAGCTTTCAAAGTGAAAGTAAAAACCTGTGTGTTCCGTTACCGCATAAGAACAGTCTATGAGCCCAATAAATCTCCACATAAAGCAGCATAAAATCAAAGTATCACATTTGATTAATCCCCATTGTTCAATAACCTCCCTCAGGAGATATTAACCCAAGATTCTATTAAGATAAAAGGAGCCACACTGTGACCCTGTCTTCTAGTGTTTTTAACATATGTAAAAATTTAAACGATCTTACCAGAATCCATGCTGTGGAACAGAAACACAGCCTCTCAAGTGTGACAGTCTTGTAGCATCGCTCCTGACATGGACTTGAGTGAAGAAAAAGCAGACAGTGAAACTCGTCAACACTGGTTGCTTAGTCTGGATAGGTTTGCAGGAAGACTCTCTCTGCATCTCCAGACTTTGGTCAATGCTCTCACTGAGAGGCTGACAAGACTACTTAAAACTCCAGTCCCATATCGAAGGGCATATACCCCTCCTGAGGAACAACTCCGAAATCTTCTGACACTTCTCTGCCATCCTCCTGTGACGAAAGGCAAAGAATGACTGGGGAATAGGGGAAGTGGGAGAGGTATCTAAGCCTTTGGCTGGGGTGTCTTTGCCTCCTCCTGGTGGCCAGGTTCAGTATTTCCCAACAGTAAGGAATTAAGCCAGTGGACTCTCCTTATATTAAGAAGGAAATTCAGTGGTAGTAGTGGTTGACTTTTAACTGATACCTACAATTTGCAGACAGGGTCATTTCATAGCAATCTAAGGAGGGGGTTGTTTTCTTGTTTTTTCTTTAAAACGTTATGCTGCTGACTTTAAATGTCCCTATTTGAATTATTTACCCCATATTTCTGTGATAGGGAGGTGTCACTTGCAGCCGAGGATACAGCAGAGTCTGTTGTTAGATTACTAATAAAGATAATAATGATAAGTACCTCTGTGATAGGGAAGTGTCACTAGCAGAAGCTGAGGATCCAGTGGATTCCTGAGATGCTGTCAGGGGCTGCTCTCCACCCGTATTTACATCTCGTGCAGCGACAGAAACAGATACCGGCTTCTTTTGTTTTTGAGCCTGTGAACTATTCTTCGTCCTTGAAATCTTGGAGGTGGTGGGATCAGTAGTGATCAAAGCCTGGGAGCTGCCAGTGGGTAGTTGTCTCCTGACTGTAGGAAGCTTAGGAACCTGCATAATGTCACTACAAACGTTTTGCTGCCGCTGGGAGGTGGGTACTTCGTCTTCCGAGTCTGAACTCATCGTCTGGTGCGTGTAACGAAAAATCTCTTTCAGTTTCAGCACCATCTGTTTCTTGGGAAGTGCGCGTACCCCAAACCTGTGTACGTACATGAATCACACACACAATGGTTATGGGAGGAGCTATCTTACTACTTAATATACACCAGAGCATAACACTTATTAATCAATCAATTTAGAATATTACAATTTCACTAATTATAGAGATGAGTCCTATTGTAATTTGTCTGTTGCTTATATATATATTCTTTTCTTTCAAAGATTGCTTTTGTTTGGAATATCAAGACAGCAAGTTTTCAAAAAGTATCAAGAGGACATTACACAGCTGCTTTACAAAGATGCAGCTTCCCCGCTACACACATATATATATATATATATATATATATATATATATATATATATATATATATATATATCCTTTAAATGCTTTGAAAATCAGTATTCCTTTTTGCTTGCAGTTTAGGAATATATTGGAAAACTATAAACTGAAGATAACAAGTAAGCAGTAAACCATGTATAGTCTTTAAAGGCTGAGAGTAGGTTTGTCAATATTCAGTCCATCACCACTAAAGCTGAAATCTTATTGGTTATTTGAGAATCATGGTAGGTTGGTTGTCTCACATATTAACTATAAAGATATTTTATACGCTACCTGATTGTCTGGAACAGCCATAACTGAATCACAGGTTATACTTATATATTCTTACCTATTCAATTCCTTCTTCAGAACTGGGGTGTCCATATCAGAATATTCAGGTAATGGGGTGATAGGGACTTTAGGTGCCAGCTCCCTCCTACGTACAATAGAAACTGGAGACAGAGAAGAGATTTAGATTGTCACAAATATATATTAACTTCACTATCAATGCAATAAATCTCAATCTCATGAGTAGATTTTTTTTCTTACAAATTTCAAAGTTACATTCATTTCCCTATGCCCTGTATTATGTGACAGCACTCAGCCAATCACAAATTCATATACGTATACCCTGTAAACTATTGCACATGCTCAGTAGGTGCTGGTGCCTCAGAAAATGTATATGTAAAATTATTGTGATCATTTTGATAATGGAAGGAAATTGGAAAGTTTTTTTAAAATTAAGTGCTCTATCTAAATCATGAAAGTTTACTTTTGACTTTAATATCCCTTTAATTACATATTACACAGCTAATAACTAGTATGCATTATGGGTAACTTACCTGGGGTCTTCAGCTCCTTCTGCTTCTCTGGTGCCTTGTTCAGCCTCTCAGATAAAGGAAGCATGGCGGGTAGCTCATCCTCCTCCTCTTCCCATTCCTCCCACAGTTGTGGGTTTAGAAGGCTGCTATGTGATGCTGTTGTATGAGAGGAATCGTCTTTGCGACCAGACTGGGTGTTTCTTTTGTGAGGAGTGTTTCTGCTGTTGTTTTCTGAGCACTTAGTAGGAGTACCCTGGCTGGGTGAGGAAGTAATGGCCATTGGTGAGCTACAGGGTCTGGTTGGTGTTTCTTCTCCATTAAACCACAAGTCATCATCCACATGAATGGGAGGTTCATAGTCCATCTGGAAAGTATGGGCATTTGTATCCAGCTGGGTCTGTGCTAGGGGAGCCTCATCCTCACTGTCACAAACCTCAAAAACAGTGTTGCTGGAACTGGACACATGCAGTAAGGAGTTGGTAGAAGGAACATTACTGCTTGATTTATGGACTTCTGGAAGTTTTTCAAGCACTGAAGCAATGTTGGTACTTGGAGAAAGGTTGGAGATTGAACGCTTGTCTGAAGTAGTTGGGGACAGTAAAGGAGGTGACAAAGGAGAACTTGCAAGTGTTGGTGACACAGGACTTTGGTGGTCTGGTGCTTGCCTGAACAATGTGGAGGTCTGAGCTGTCCGGATTAAAGTGGAAGTCTGAAACTGAGAAGAATTAGCTGTCTTATTTGGTAAAGGGGTGGCAGGTATCAGCCAGGAAGTCTCTGTGCTGCTGCTCATTTCCAGATGAGAATGTCCTTCACTGCTCCTCCTCTCAATAAAGCTCTTGGGTGACTCTTTTATGACTCCTACTATTCTGGTAATGTTCTCCTGTTTATAAATGGGTAAATCTGAGACTTGGTGGCTGCTTTCCGAATCATCATCTGATGACAAGATGAGTATGATTTCCTGCTCCTGGGATTTAGCTAGGCAGGAGCTGTTGGGAGAGAAAGTCTGGTGACAAGAGGGGTCTTGGGCAGGACTGGAGTCTTTTCTACTAAGGCATGCAGATGTAAAACCCTCTATTATTTGAATATCTTTAATATGCTGGGAGACTTGAGCAGATGCTCGAGATGGTTTTGGACTGAATTTGGGTGAGCAGCCAAGTTCTGGAAGAGAAGCAAGAGGAGTGAGAGAAGGTGAACTTGAGAGACCATCTTCCTTATCTGGTAAATATCTAGGGGTTACACTGGACTCCGAGACACCTGAAGGCTCCATATACTCTCCACAGGTCTCTGAAAACATCCGTTCAAAGCTATCATCCAGAGATGGTGGGCTATCTCGAGCAAACATATCCGGCTTGGCATTTTTTCCCAAACTAGGAGAAATTGATGTTGAAGACTGAACAGGTTGGAGGTGGCATTTTTCCAGGGATTTAGGGGAAGTGGTTTGTGCAGGAACAAAAGAGGAATCAACAAAGAGCTGGTGGGCAGGAGAGACATTAACACAAGTAGACTTGGAAGGAGAAGCGGACTGGATGATTGACTGAGCAGGTGATGTCTGGAGCATAGTACAGACAGCAGAAGATGGCAGACTAGAACAGGAAGGGGAAACCGAAAAAGAGAAATCATTTGATTTAGAAGTGGCAGAGGCTGGACACGATGAAGAACTATCAAGAAGAGATAACTTAGTTGTAACCTGGTTAGGAGAAGCCATTATCACAGTTTTGTTTATGGCAGAGTCTTGTGGCTGTAAGGCTGAAAGATGTTTGAAGTCTATACCAGTAACTGGCACTGTCTCTTTTACAATGTTAAATCGAACAGCGCTGTCTTCAGACTCGACTCCTTGCTGCAGAGTGTCATGCTCACTTGTGCTTCCTCCATCTGTGTCCTGATCCTCTGCAATTCTTCGCTGAGTGGCAGCAAACTCATATATCTCCTCCAGTTCTCCCTCTCCTACTCTCTCCAGTCTCTCCTCCTCCAGTTCTTCTACTTTAACATCTTCCAGAATCTCCTCATCTTCATCCACCCACATAGACTTCAGCAACTCCTGGAAGGTCTCTGCCCTCTCACCCGCATCATCCTCCTCTGCTATGTCCTCCTGTCTAGAGATGAGTGGCTCAGACAGAAGTTGCTCGCAAGTGTCAATGAGGCTTTCCACCCCAAACCTACAAAACAGTGAACGGAGTAGAAGATTGTTACATGACCCCACCAGGGCTCAGTATATAGATAAATTATAGCATACTGGTAGAATATATACTAAGTAGGTATAGTAAAAGCATACCATCACATGTTAATACAAAACAGAAAGAGAAGCAGTCTGCCAGGAACGAACAGCAACTCAATAGCTTGTTCTATGGCCCGGTTGCCACCTGGGAGTAGCTTCTTCCTGCTCAATTGCGCTTTTCACAGAGGTGAACTTTCCTGTGGTATATCAGTCTAATCCCGCCGACATGGTCAGTCCAGCCCTGAAATACCAGGCAATTCTTCTCTAAACAAGGAAAACGGCTACCCCAGATGATCATTTCGGCCTTCTCTGGGTCTCGTCAGTGAGGTGCAGCCATATCCCTCTAAACACATTGGGCAAGGAGTGCACATCTGGTTTCCCCCATCACCCTTAGGGAGACTATCCCCAGGGTCATATTACTTATGCAAAACAGAAAGACAAGCTGCTCCTGGGTGGTAACTTGCCATAGAACAAGCTACTGAGCTGTTGTTCGTTCCTGGTAGAGCGATTCTCTCTTCGTATGCAAATCACATGTTAATAAAAGGTTACAAATTACACTTGTTGGTATGTTCCAAGAGGAGGCCACAGTACGAAATCGTATTCACCATCTTTTTCAGTGGGAAGAGATGGCCTTCTTTAAGTAATTATTATTTTTATTCTACACAATGTAGGTGTTTATATATACCTAACTACACATACGCACACACACATTTTCCATTTATGTATTAATGAGGCAACATCTATGTTAGCCTCTTTTGGTCAGATACAATAAATTGTCAAAATTGCTGTTCTTTTGATAAAGATTCCTACACTGTTTGCCTTATATATAGCCATGCTATAAGATGTGGCCTTAAAGTGAAGGTCAATTTTCAGCAATGAGTGCCCGGTTTTTAAAAATACTTTTAAAAACAGGGGCACTTTCATTGATGAACATTTACATTGCACCGGATTTGTAGAAATGCTTACCTTTTACTTCTGCAAAGCCGGATTGCCGATCCCAGCCTCAATTCCTCTGTACTGACGTCAGAAATGACAAAACCGGCTTCCTCCAATCATGGCTTGCACCCCAGAGCGTCTCGTGATGCCCGGCTGTGATTGGAGGAAGCCAGTTTCTTACAGCAGGAAGGAGGAGGGGATCATCGATCCGGCTTTGCAGAAGTAAAAAGGTAAGTATTACTACAAATCCGGTACAATGTAAACTTTCATCAATGAAAGTGCCACTGTTTTTTTAAAAGTATTTTTAAAAACCAGGCACTCATTTCTGAAAATTGACCTTCACTTTAATGTTTTTCTTTGCTAGCACAGAGCAGGAAGAAATGCAGAGGTTGGAAAGACTTTGTTATGGTGTGACCTTTGCAAAGTGATAACAGTCACTGAACAAAAAAGATTGTGGTAATATTCACTTGGCAAAATGCTAAATAGTTTTCTGTTCACTGTCTTATTGAATCAAATTATGTGGGAACTATAAGTTAATTGTTGCCATCTCATTTTGTGTCAGGGAGCTGCAGGGGACATTTTCCTTTTTATACTTTGCCTGTCATTTTTTATACATGTTTTTATGATTTTAGCAATAAACGTTATGAAGGTTTCATTGTTGTCCTGTGTTAAAGGGATATGAAACCTAACATTTTTCTTTTACAATTCATATACAGCAAGCAATTTTAAATAACTTTCTTATTTACTTCTATCATCTTTGTTCTTTTGCTATCTTTTGTTGAAAAGCAGGAATGTATGCTTAGGAGCCAGCCCATTTCGTGAGCACTATATGGCAGCAGTTTTGCAAGAATGTTATCCATTTGAATGAGAACTAGGCAGCAGCATCATTTCCTGTTATGTAGTGCTCCAGATGCTACCTAGATATCTCTTCAACACAGAATATTATGGGAACGAAGCACATTTTATAATAGAAGAAAATTGGAAACTTTTTTATAATGTTATGCTCTGTCAGAATCACAAAATGATTTTTTTAAAATTCATATCCCTTTAAAGTGATTGTAAACTTTAACGAATTAATGCCCTGTATCAAATAATAATCTTAAAAACAGGGGCACTTTAATTCATTAAAGTTTACAAATTTATAAAAAATACTTACCTTATATAACGTTGATCCTCTGCCCGCATCTCCTGTTTTCATTAGCATATGGATGACGAATCCGGCTTCCTCCAATCACTGCTTGCCCCATGAGCTGGACAGGGGGCACACAATGATTGGCGGAAGCCAGATTCATCATAGATATGCTAAAGAAAGCAGTGTTATTGATACTATTCAGTTATTGCGACTGAAGATTGATTTAAGGGATCACTAAGTAGGCATGTTTCCTTTTTCTTTTCTTATTAACTCATGTGAGAACCCAGAAGTTAAACTCGCCTTAATTTGTGGAAGCAGAAGATTTATGAGACACTATTTCTCATGGCTATGATTCGTATCTAGGAGTTCTACAAAGAAAGGAAATTGTTCTTGTGATAAAGATCACACTGACCTTTGTATTTCTCAGACCACTATTTATACATATAAACAGTAATGTACATTAATCATTTAAAAACATTTTTACCTTTTTTTTTCAATTTTTTCGGTTTTTTTTTTTAAACTTCATTTGTGCAGTGTCCATTGCTTCCTGTTCCAGCCCCACAAGGGGTGGTCTCTACAGAAAGGCAAAGGAGGAGCTTCCCTTTTTAAGTGGTTGCTAGGAGACACATGCACTAGCTCCAGTTAGTTTCTTGCCCATGCTCAGTAGAGGACTTTTGCTGCAAAAATCATGTGACAGTAGAATTTAGGTTTTATAATGGTAGCTCTCTTCTCTCACTAAAGGCAATGGCTATAATGAGCATTTCTAAGTGCTTATTTTGCAAGAAAACAAGTAAGTGGTTTTCTGTTTTAACTCCAGATCCAAGAGTGGCAGAGCTAAGTAAATGTGTTCCGTGGCAAATCTTACCTGCGTGCCAGCTCACACACATGTGGCAGGCAATGTGAAGGAATATCGGTGCAGGCTGTATACAGGAAGCGAAGGAATGAGATTGCAGCCTCCGCAGACACATCATTTAAAAGAAGACGTTTTACACGCCCTGAGCTGGATTCGTCTACCCAGAATCCCTCACTGTGCACCTAGTAAGTGGAGAAAAGGATTCAAGAAAAATTTAGCGGATCAGTAACAACACATATGGAAGTAGATATATAGCAATATAAGGAAATATAGCTGACAAACTATATATTGAGGGTAAGTGAGTAAGAGAAGCACATGCTTATTGTAAGTGGAAATGTTTCATTCCAAGAGGAAATTGTCACTGAACCAATCAGCAGTGATACTCTCACGACTCCGCTGTGCATCTAACATTACTGAAACAATCAGCAGCAGCTTACACTCTGAACCAACAGTTTTCTGCGGCTCCCGAGCGGTACTTTGCCGCAGGGTCGATAGTCATTAAAATTACATGCTATAATGAATGAGCAGATGTTGAACACAGAATGCTTAGTAAAATAAAACTATGTCTGCTTATAAATTGAGTGACAAAAGACGGAGCCTTGTAGAAGATAGCCATGGGAAACAATGCATTAAATAGCGCATTAAGCAACAGAAGAGTTAAAAAGTGACTTACCGCCTCCACCATCAAGGGGCACCGTGCATACAGTACAAACATGTGCACGCTCAGCACCTCTCCGCAGTCGGTCTGCAGCTGAGCATCACTCAGGTGAGGGTTATTCACCATCTCTTGGAAGTCTGTCGCCAGTGCCATTAATGGGGCCTGAAACCAGGGAGGAAGGAATTTGTTAAACTATTATAAATATATAGTTTAGATTTAAACAATGTTTACTTAACCCTTTGATATAATAATAATTATAATACTACTACTAATAACTAGAGCTGCTGTATTTTAAAATTGATAAAACATCACTTAACATATAATGGGACAAAATTATTGAATGATCACACATATTAAGCAAAAAAATCTTTATTTGAAATGCAAGAATGTAAGTTTAGATGCCGGCCCATTTTTGGTGAACAACCTGGGTTGTTCTTGCTGATTGGTGGATAAATTCATCCACCAATAAAAAAAGTGCTGTCCAGAGGCTGAACAAAAAAAAGCTTAGATGCCTTTTTCAAATAAAGATAGCAAGAGAACGAAGAAAAATTGATAATAGGAGTAAATTAGAAAGTTGTCTAAAATTGCATGCTCTATCACAAAAGAAAAATTTGGGTTCAGTGTCCCTTTAAGGACAAAAGCAAAACATGCTGCATTTATCTTAACGCACACAAATATATATAGTTGTCGCTGATGTTTATCTCTTAAAGGGACAGTAAACACCTTGAGACTTTTATATAAAATGTTTAGTTATGTGTAAGCAAACAAATTAGCAATATACTTTCATTATTAGTTTTGCCCCCTTTTCATGTAATTTAACTGTCAATATTTAGTTCTCAGAACTTAAAATGCACTTTGCTGACTTCAAGATTAATCCTGCTACATACTGTATATTAACCTAATTAGCTCTAACTGATAGCAAATGCAAAACAATTCCCTTTTATACTAATGACCGTGGCTGCCCTTGTTGTCTGTGGGCTAAAGCCCAGATTGGCTTCTCCAAATTAGGCAAACGGTGGGTGGAGTTTAGCTATCAAATAATAATTGCAGTAAAAAAAAGATGGTAAAGTGATATGAAATCCAAAATTTTAAACAATTTTTAAAAATTAAACAGTTTACTATCAAATTTGCTTTGTTCTCATTGTATTCTTTGTTGAAGAGATCCTTAGGTAGGTGTCTGGAGCACTACATGACCGGAAATAGTGCTGTCATATAGTGCTCCAGAAACATGCACGCTCCTGAGCTTACATCCCTTTTTTTCAACAAAAGATACCAAGAGGACAAAGAAAATTTGAAAATGAAAGAAAATGATAAAGTTTTTTTAAATTGCATACTCTATATGAATCATGAAAGAAAAATGATTGGTTTGGGGGGCGGAGCGAGCCACCGACCAAGATGGTCGCAACATACTGAGGCTCCTCTTACTAACTGGCCCAAAAGTTGTTAATTCTACTACGATGCAGCACCTATGAGGACAACCATCAAGCACTTAAGTAATTAAACGACTGTGGTGCTTCCGAAAAGAATTATGGGCCTGTACAACACGCTGATTTAAAGATTGAGTGCTGGGGCCTATGCAGTCCCTAGTGCCACGCCATTTCTATTCATATAAGCGGCCCTGCATGATGGGACAGATATAGTATTGCCGACATCTTATAGCGAGTACAGAGCGAAGGTAACAGCTTTCTCACAAGCCGCATCTCTGAAGCAGCACGGACTAGGCAGCTGAGACCGCAAGCGCTTTCAGCAGCGCCATTTTACATGCATGACGGACTGAATCGGACACCACATGACAGCATGGCGGACCTGTGTTCTGCCTTCCGCTGCCTCCTGGAGGATTTTGAATATAGAATCTGTCAAAGGATTGACAGCCTCACTGCACTCTGCCGAAGTACGGTTCTGAACGGAGATGCCCCATTACCCTGCACGGCTGAGATTGCCAGCGCACCTGACCTGCAGAAAGTAAAAACTGTGGCAGAGGGTTTGTCATGCCAGACGGAGCACCCTGGAGTCTGGGTAGTGCAGGTACAGAATCCAGGAGGTACTAGTGCCCTGCAGTGCAGCGACTTACAGGCTCTTGCTGATTCTACCAGAAGCGACAGACAGCTTTATATCGGACGGAGCCTACTACACAGAGGGGACGGTGCCTGCTCTAAAGATATTGCAGATGCCTTGCTATGTAAGGCTACACTGAGCTGGGCTAAATATCTACGTGCATGCAGGTTTGTGGATATTTGGTACCTGGTGATGGCTGGCCAGGTGCTCTGGGACTTTGAGGGGCGCAACAGAACAGGAGTGGGCTGACTCTGTCTACTACCTGAGGGAATGTGGATAGCCTTTTCAGACTGCCCTGTTACAAGATTACCATATGTTATGCCCTCTACTAGCACCCTACCCACCTTGTGAACTGATCCGCTCCCCTCCCTTTGATCTAGTTTTCTGGACATACTTGCACAGCCTTGTGGTGTATCTCTACATCAGCAGCCCTGAATAGGACAAGCAGAAAGATGTCTTTGGATTTGTCTAGTTGAGGAGAAGAGTCTCTCTATATCTTCATCTGAATGAGATACTGTTGTATTTACCCATATGCACAGATATTCATATGTTTATCAGTGAATAACTACCAGCCTGATACTGAATTGCATAGCCTGGACACTGTGTTTCTTGTTATTGTTGGTCTGTTTTTTCTCTTATGCTGCACTTTTTTCCAGTGGGGTCGGCTACATGCCAGATACATAGGTATTCAGTAGCCTTTTTGCAAGGGTGTACATGTTGTCTATAGTTAGCCACTTGCTAACATAGTTGGCTGGCCTGCCTCATAAGTAGTATGTACCTACGAAATAGTGCACTAAACATGACGGTTGACACAGAGCTACAGGCTTGGTAGAGCATAATTTTTCTTTGTTTTTTTGCATGCAATGGTTTGTGTTAGTCTAGTTCATAATCTACATTATGCCATGAATATTTAGCTTGCTTGTTAAGTGAGTGATTGCTGTGTTGGAGTGTTATTCTTTTTACAACTTCTAGAATGATGCTGTACGCATACATATTGCACACCACACTTTAATAACTTATATGAGTTTTTCTATAATTCTATCTTTAAACACATATTCTGAGAATATGCAGATCCCACAATTCTAACATTTCTCACTAAGCTTCTCAAATCAGCTGCATATCTCAGGCTATAAGACTATCAGAAATTTTTGTGTAATGGTACATGCATCTGTACTATCTTTTTTGATTAATGGGAGTTAAACACAATGTAAATGCACTATAGGTAGGGTTAGATTTAAATTCCCTAGGGTCCATTATCTAGTTTATCTGCCCTTAAGTAGTTGGGCGATTCATAGCACATAGTACCTCCGTAGAGATATAAGTAGAAGACATTACCCTCGCTGCAGTGCTCTGGTTCAGGTGTTAAGACTGTACTGTTACTCCGTTTATCTCATACACAGTCACCTACAGAATATCATATATCCTGTGATCCCTAGGGCAATGATTTTATATAAATTTCCCTATTAATCTTTTGTAAACAGCACATAAGCCTAATGCATTCAGCTCCCACCTCTCAGAACTGTGAACCTCCGTTAACTACTTCCCTATCCTCAGCTTTAACTGTTGTTAAGTTGCCTCACTAATTATCCATGTTTTCCAGCGTAGTTTGAGCACATTATACACAACATAGCTTTCACATATGTTTGAAGAGGCTAATTAAGATGAATATTAAAGTTGTTAGATAAGCACAATAACAATAGAGCGGTATGCTATTTGCGGCCTACCCTCCGCCCCCCACTATCTATGTGCGTTAGGGATGATTTATTTCTTCCCCGCATATCTTTTGACAGAGTTAGGTAGTCTCTGTCCAACCCGTAGAGCCATGACTTAGTTTTTCCTGTATTTTCATAGAACGGCTCTCGGGGTTTAAAATCAGGTAATTAAACTTTGTTAGAATTTCCTGCTTCTCTGTAGTTTATATATGATAATAGTCCTAATCATCCATACGTTAATACAAGTTCAGTGTTATCAGTTAATAGATTTAGAATAGAAACTGAAGTCTGTTTTATTTGAATATTGTATGTTCATTCCACAATCTGTATCACTTCATATATGCTGGAACTGTGTTTTGTACTATTATCTATGTCAACATGTCCTCAAATGCTTGCTTGACTTCTGGTCCCTTGACTGGACCTGTTAATCTGAGGACTTTGCGAATCTATTAGACTCACAAAATGAGGTGTTTAAATGTCACGTCATGTCAGTAGAATGTATCCTGTGAAGTTTTACCTTTTGATGAGACTGTTGTGAACCTGCTATTTTAACCTCAATAAAAAATTATTAAATCAAAAAAAATGATTGGTTTCATATCCCTTTGTTTTAAAAAACAGAATTTATGTTTACCTGATAAATTACTTTCTCCAACGGTGTGTCCGGTCCACAGCGTCATCCTTACTTGTGGGATATTCTCTTCCCCAACAGGAAATGGCAAAGAGCCCAGCAAAGCTGGTCACATGATCCCTCCTAGGCTCCGCCTTCCCCAGTCATTCGACCGACGTAAAGGAGGAATATTTGCATAGGAGAAATCATATGATACCGTGGTGACTGTAGTTAAAGAAAATAAATCATCAGACCTGATTAAAAAACCAGGGCGGGCCGTGGACCGGACACACCGTTGGAGAAAGTAATTTATCAGGTAAACATAAATTCTGTTTTCTCCAACATAGGTGTGTCCGGTCCACGGCGTCATCCTTACTTGTGGGAACCAATACCAAAGCTTTAGGACACGGATGATGGGAGGGAGCAAATCAGGTCACCTAGATGGAAGGCACCACGGTTTGCAAAACCTTTCTCCCAAAAATAGCCTCAGAAGAAGCAAAAGTATCAAATTTGTAAAAGTTGGTAAAAGTGTGCAGTGAAGACCAAGTCGCTGCCCTACATATCTGATCAACAGAAGCCTCGTTCTTAAAGGCCCATGTGGAAGCCACGGCCCTAGTGGAATGAGCTGTGATTCTTTCAGGAGGCTGCCGTCCGGCAGTGTCATAAGCCAATCTGATGATGCTTTTAAGCCAAAGAGATAAAGAGGTAGAAGTTGCTTTTTGACCTCTCCTTTTACCAGAATAAACAACAAACAAGGAAGATGTTTGTCTGAAATCCTTTGTAGCATCTAAATAGAATTTTAGAGCACGGACAACGTCCAAATTGTGTAACAAACGTTCCTTCTATGAAACTGGATTCGGACACAAAGAAGACACGACTATCTCCTGGTTAATATTTTTGTTGGAAACAACCTTCGGAAGAAAACCAGGCTCAGTACGTAAAACCACCTTATCTGCATGGACCAGATAGGGCGGAGAACACTGCAGAGCAGATAACTCAGAAACTCTTCTAGCGGAAGAAATTGCAACCTAAAACAAAACTTTCCAAGATAATAATTTAATATCTACGGAATGTAAGGGTTCAAACGGAACCCCTTGAAGAACTGAAAGAACTAGATTAAGACTCCAGGGAAGAGTCAAAGGTCTGTAAACAGGCTTGATTCTAACCAGAGCCTGAACAAACGCTTAAACGTCTGGCACAGCTGCCAGCCTTTTGTGAAGTAAAACAGATAAAGCAGAGATCTGTCCCTTCAGAGAACTCGCAGAAAATCCTTTCTCCAAACCTTCTTGTAGAAAGGAAAGAATCTTAGGAATTTTTATCTTGTTCCATGGGAATCCTTTAGATTCACACCAACAGATATATTTTTTCCATATATTATGGTAAATTTTTCTAGTTACAGGCTTTCTAGCCTGAATAAGAGTATCTATTACAGAATCTGAAAACCCACGCTTTGATAAAATCAAGCGTTCAAACTCCAAGCAGTCAGTTGGAGGAAAACCAGATTCGGATGTTCGAATGGACCCTGAATAAGAAGGTCCTGTCTCAAAGGTAGCTTCCATGGTGGAGCCGATGACACATTCACCAGGTCTGCATACCAAGTCCTGCGTGGCCACACAGGAACTATCAAGGTCACCGAAGCCCTCTCCAGATTGATCCTGGCTACCAGCCTGGGAATGAGAGGAAACGGTGGGAATACATAAGCTAGGTTGAAGATCCAAGGTGCTACTATTGTATCCAATAGAGTCGCCTTGGGATCCCTGGATTTGGACCCGTAACAAGGGACCATGAAGTTCTGACGAGAGGCCATCAGAACCATGTCTGGAATGCCCCATAATTGAGTTATTTGGGCAAAGATTTCCAGATGGAGTTCCCACTCCCCCGGATGCTCCTCCATCGCCAGGGAACTCCTTGTTACCCCCTGATGGTTGATATATGTAACAGTCGTCATGATGTCTGATTGAAACCTTATGAATTTGGCCTTTGCTAGTCGAGGCCAAGCCTTGAGAGCATTGAATATCGCTCTCAGTTCCATTATGTTTATCGGGAGAAGAGAGGCTTCCCGAAACCATAGACCCTGAGTTTTCAGGGGTTCCCAGACCGCGCCCCAGCCCACCAGACTGGCGTCGGTCGTGACAATGACCTACTCTGGTCTGCGGAAGTTCATTCCCTGTGACAGGTTGTCCAGGGTCAGCCACCAACGGAGTGAATCTCTGGTTATTTGATCTACTTGTATCGTCGGAGACAAGTCTGCATAATCCCCATTCCACTGTCTGAGCATGCACAGGTGCAATGGTCTTAGATGAATTCGTGCAAAAGGAACTATGTCCATTGCCGCAACCATCAAACCTATTACTTCCATGGACTGCGCTATGGAAGGAAGAAGAACAGAATGAAGTACCTGACAAGAGCTTAGAAGTTTTGATTTTCTGGCCTCTGTCAGAAAAACCTTCATTTCTAAGGAAACTATTATTGTTCCCAAGAAGGGAACTCTTGTTGACGGGGACAGAGAACTTTTTTCTATGTTCACTTTCCACCTGTGAGATCTGAGAAAGGCTAGGACAATGTCCGTATGAGCCCTTGCTTTTGACAGAGACGACACTTGAATCAGGATGTCGTCCAAGTAAGGTACTACTGCAATGCCCCTTGGTCTTAGCACCGCTAGAAGGAACCCTAGTACCCTTGTGAAAATCCTTGGAGCAGTGGCTAATACGAATGGAAGTGCCACAGGTAATGCTTGTCCAGAAAGGCGAACCTTAGGAACCGAAAATGTTCCTTGTGGATAGGAATACGTAGGTACGCATCCTTTAAGTCCACCGTGGTCATGAATTGACCTTCCTGGATGGTAGGAAGGATCGTTCGAATGGTTTCCATTTTGAATGATGAAACCCTTAGAAACTTGTTTAGAATCTTGAGATCTAAAATAGGTCTGAATGTTCCCTCTTTTTTGGGAACTATGAACAGGTTGGAGTAAAAACCCATCCCTTGTTCTCCTAATGGAACAGGATGAATCACTCCCATGCTTAACAGGTCTTCTACACAGTGTAAGAATGTCTGTTCGAAGATAATTGAGACCCGTGGAACCTTCCCCTTGGGGGTAGTTCCCTGAATTCCAGGAGATAACCTTGAGAAACTATTTCTAGCGCCCAAGGATCCTGAACATCTCTTGCCCCAGCCTGAGCAAAGAGAGAAAGTCTGCCCCCCACCAGATCCTTCCCAGATCGGGGGCCAACACTTCATGCTGTTTTGGTAGCAGTGGCAGGTGACTTGGCCTGCTTACCCTTGTTCCAGCCTTGCATCGGCCTCCAGGCTAGCTTGGTTTGAGAAGTATTACCCTCTTGCTTAGAGGGTGTAGAATTTGAGGCTGGTCCGTTTCTGCGAAAGGGACGAAAATTTGGCTTCTTTTTAGCCTTAAAAGACCTATCCAGAGGAAGGGCGTGGCCCTTTCCCCCAGTGATGTCTGAAATAATCTCTTTCAAGTCAGGGCCAAACAGTGTTTTACCCTTGAAAGGGATGTTAAGCAAAAGCGCTCTGCGCGCCACGATAGCAAACCCTGAATTATTCGCCGCTAATCTAGCTAATTGCAAAGCGGCATCTAAAATAAAAAAGAGTTAGCCAATTTAAGAGCTTGAACTCTGTCCAAAACCTCCTCGTACGAAGATTCTTTATTGAGCGACTTTTCTAGTTCTTCGAACCAGAAACACGCAGCTGTAGTGACAGGAACAATGCATGAAATTGGTTGTAGAAGGTAACCTTGCTGAACAAACATCTTTTTAAGCAAACCCTCTAACCTTTAATCCATAGGATCTTGAAAGCACAACTATCTTCTATAGGAATAGAAGTGCGTTTTTTTAGAGTAGAAACCGCCCCCTCGACCTTGGGGACTGTATGCTATAAGTCCTTTCTGGGGTCGACTATAGGAACTAATTTCTTAAATATAGGGGGAGGACAAAAGGTATGCCGGGCCTTTCCCACTCCTTATTTACTATGTCCGCCACCCGCTTGGGTATAGGAAAAACATCGGGGGGCACCGGAACCTCTAGGAACTTGTCCATCTTACCTAATTTCTCTGGAATGACCAAATTGTCACAATCATCCAGAGTAGATAATACCTCCTTAAGTAGTGCGTGGAGATGTTGAAATTTAAATTTAAAAGTTACAATATCAGGTTCTGCTTGTTGAGAAATTTTCCCTGAATCTGAAATTTCTCCCTCAGACAAAACCTCCCTCCTGGCCCCTTCAGATAGGTGTGAGGGTATGTCAGAACAGATATCATCAGCGTCCTCTTGCTCTTCAGTGTTTAAAACAGAGCAATCACGCTTTCTCTGATAAGTAGGCATTTTGGAAAAAATGCATGCAATAGAATTATCCATTACAGCCATTAATTGTTGTATGGTAATAAGTATTGGCGCACTAGATGTACTAGGGGCCTCTTGTGTGGGCAAAACTGGTGTAGACACAGAAGGGGATGATGCAGTACCATGCTTACTCCCCTCATTAGAGGAATCATCTTGGGCAATATCATATCTATGGCATTATTATCCCTACTTTGTTTGGACATTATGACACAAATATATCACATATATTTAAATGGGGAGACACATTGGCTTTCATACATATAGAACATCGTTATCTGATGGTTCAGACATGTTAAACAGGCTTAAACTTGTCAACAAAACACAAAAAACGTTTTACAATAAAACCGTTACTGTCCCTTTAAATTTCAAACTGAACACACTTTATTACTGAATATGTGAAAAAGTATGAAGGAATTGTTCAAATTTCACCAAAATTTCACCACAGTAACTTAAAGCCTTAAAAGTATTGCACACCAAATTTGAAAGCTTTAACCCTTAAAATAACGGAACCGGAGCCGTTTTTACATTTAACCCCTATACAGTCCCAGGTATCTGCTTTGCTGAGACCCAACCAAGCCCAGAGGGGAATACGATACCAAATGATGCCTTCTATAAGCTTTTTCAGTGGTTCTTAGCTCCTCACACATGCATCTGCATGCCATGCTTTCCAAAAACAACTGCGCATTAGAGGCGCGAAAATGAGGCTCTGTCTATGACTAGAAAAGGCCCCCAGTGAAAAAGGTGTCCAATACAGTGCCTGCCGTTTTTATTAAAACAATCCCCAAGATTTAACAACTATTAAAAGTAATAATCTGCCAAATATACTTAGTAAAGTAATCGTTTTAGCCCAGAAAAATGTCTACCAGTTTTTTAAGCCCTAATGAAGCCCTTTATTCTTTTACTTAAACTTAAGAAAATGGCTTACCGGTTCCCATAGGGAAAATGACAGCTTCCAGCATTACATGGTCTTGTTAGAAATGTGTCATACCTCAAGCAGCAAAAGTCTGCTCACTGTTTCCCCCAACTGAAGTTAATTCCTCTCAACAGTCCTGTGTGGAAACAGCCATCGATTTTAGTAACGGTTGCTAAAATCATTTTCCTCTTACAAACAGAAATCTTCATCTCTTTCCTGTTTCAGAGTAAATAGTACATACCAGCACTATTTTAAAATAACAAACTCTTGATTGAAGAATAAAAACTACATTTAAACACCAAAAAACTCTAAGCCATCTCCGTGGAGATGTTGCCTGTACAACGGCAAAGAGAATGACTGGGGAAGGCGGAGCCTAGGAGGGATCATGTGACCAGCTTTGCTGGGCTCTTTGCCATTTCCTGTTGGGGAAGAGAATATCCCACAAGTAAGGATGACGCCGTGGACCGGACACACCTATGTTGGAGAAATAGTCTTTTAGGTCTGTGTATTTCTAGAGCAAGAGCACTAACATTTAAATGAAATGATCGGCTTCTAGAAAGCATGGATCACAGACAAAGCTCAACATGATTGGTTGGGGAGATTTTGTTTAGATTACTGAGTTATTAATATGTTGTAATGGTCCCGGACATAATGCAGATGGGATCACAGCTGGCGTGTAATGATCACGGTCTGGCACAAACACACGCACATTGTGAATAGGGAGTGACTATTGCTAGCAATAATATAAATATGCCACAGACAGGAGATACTTACAGAGGGCTGTGGGCGATTACTTGGCTTACTGGTTTCCTCATGCTGTGACGGAACAAATCCACTAGGTGTGATGTTACCCAATGACTCTCTTTCTACAATTAAATCATGACAATATCAGCTACATTGTTACTGTGCGAACTGGAGCAGTGAAGACAATAATGTGTGGAGCTAAATTACCTGCCCTGTCCAGTGTTTCACTGTTGCCCAAGTTCCACTGCGTTAGGGTCATTCCTTCCCCAGCCAGTTCTACCAAGTCACTCAGTGCCTGTCTGTCCCTCTGGCTGTGCGTTAATAGATTCTCATTCCCAACGCTGCCCTTCTCTTTGGTTCCAGAGGTGTTACATGGCGGTGTTCCAGCAGGCACTGCTGCTACCATGACCTTTGGCTGGGAGCTCATCAGTTTCTGCAGAAAAAAGGAGGACTTTATAGCATAGTGGATAACAGGAGCTGGTCATCAGTGAGATGGATACGTAATAGAGCATGATGCTGGTATGTCTTAAAGGGACATTAAATACAAAAGAAAAACAACAAAAGGAAACATTAATTTTACCTGTTGTTGTATATGGGTGATGACGAATCCGGCTTCTTCCAATCGTTGCGTGCCCCATGAGCTGGACACCATATGGGGCACAAAATGATTAGAAGCTGAATTTGTCATCGCTCAGGTAAATGAAGTACAAGGTGCGGGCGGACGAACGGCGCAATTTTTACCATCACTAGATGGTAAATATTTTACAAATAAAGGGTCTTAAAAAAAATGTCATCAATGAAAGTGCTCCTATTTTGAAGGATAATTGTATATACTGTTCATTACAATAACAAACTTCACAATCACTTTAAACAGTAAGGAAAGCCTCCATAAACATCAAGCCCAAGGTAAGAATAACACTTGAAATTGTTGTTTTGCTATAGTGTTTACTGTCCCTTTAAGAATGGATCCCCGATTCTACCTGTGGAGGCTTCCATGGAATTATTGGTGGATTCAGCTCTTCTGTGTAGTAGTTAAGCGAATCAATGTTCTCTATCATGTTGCTTATATCCCACAGAGCACTGATCTTCTCATTTCGAGGAAGATGGCTCCAGGGTGCCCTCTCAACCATACCATGGAAGTGACTGGGGGGCAGAGGAACAATGCTGCCGACTTCAGGTTCCTCGCTGAGCAGCAGGCCCACTCTTTCCTGGACTCTTTGCATGGCAACCTCTGGGGCCTGCACTAGCAGGAGAGGAGGAGGTCCAGCTTTCTGCTTCTTGCGACTTTTCTTTTCTAAAACTTTAACAACAACAGAATGAAATGAGAGTAGAACAAATGGATTCCTCTAGACATTTATTACCTCTGATGACTAAGTGTTTTGTGCCTGATTAAAAATGTATATAGCACTGTCCCAGATAAGTGTGTTGGATAGAAATTAAATGCACTGAATTCACAAAGCAAAAGAGAAGAGAGAGAGAGAGAAAAGTAAAAATTTATCTTGCACAATTAAAAAAAAGAGCATGCAATTTTAAAGTGAATGTAAATTTTGATGCTAAAGTGCCTGGTTTTTAAAAATTCGATTAAAAACAGGGGCACTTTAATTCATCAAAATGTACATTTCACTCCTGTTGTGAAAACATACTTACCTTTTAAACTTGACAGCTGATCCAGCTTCCTCCATCCGTCGCAAAGCCTCTTCCTGGGTCTAAAATGAGGAATCCGGCTTTCCTCCAATCACGGCATTGAATCAGAGACCGATTCCCCCGGGGGGGGAGCCGTGATTGGAGGCTGACTGATCCATAATTTCTGATGTCAGAAATGGCTTGCGATGACCGGAGGAAGCTGGAGCTGCTGTCAAGATTAAAAGGTAAGTTTTTTTCACAACAGGAGTGAAATGTTAATTTTGATGAATTGAAGAGCCCCTGTTTTTAATCGAATTTTTAAAAACTTTAGCATCAAAATTTACATTCACTTTAAGACACTTTTAAATTCACATCTATTTTCAAATGTGCTTTGTTTTCTTTATATCCCTTGTTAAAAAAGAATACACACATATCCTACACTAGTGGGAGCTAGCTCTTGATTGGTGCCTGATCACATTTGTCTGTTGTGATTGGCTAACTAGATGTGTTCAGCAACTGTCAGTAGTGCACTGTTGTTCCTTCAGCAAATGATAACAAGAGAATTAAGCACATTTGAAAGTAGAAGTAAATTGAAAAGTGGTTTAAAATTGTATGTTCTATCCTAATCATGAAAGAAAATATTGGTGTTTCCTGTCCCCTTAATATTCTAATGATATATAAATATTATTATAAATCTGGAAAGATAAAAGGCACGGTCATATATGAAAGAGAGCTAAAGGAACAATTGTTAAAAGTACTTATGTGATGGAGCATTTTCTTATTGCACTATCCGTTAAAATCATACGACCGTTAGCTCCCCATGAGCAAAACACTTCTGGTGAGGCTACATACATATACCATCTCTGATTGGCTCAGTGGCTGTAGTAGTGCTCTGGAACTGATTTCAACTGCAAATTGGTTAAACATACAGATCTCTGCAAGTAACATTCAGAATTCAGATAGCGCGTGCAATTTTAAACAACTTTCCAATTTACTTCTATTACTATGTTTTCTTGTTATCCTTTGTTGAAGAGACAATCTAGTTTGGCTGATTAGAGTTTAGGAGTGTGCATGTGTCTAACAATCTATGGCAGTGGTGTTTGCAACTAAGTATAACATTGCTATAAACACTGTGGCAAACATCTGCCAAATGCCTAAAGACACGTGCACGCTCCTGAACTCACCTAGGATTACTCTTTAACAAAGGATACCAAGAGAAGTAAGCACATTTGATATTGAAAGTAAATTGGAAAGTTGTTTAAAACTGCATGCTCTATCCAATCCATTTAAGCTTAATTTTGACTTTACTGTCCCTTTAAATGTGAATGTAGAGCAGTATGGACCTTAGTGAATCATAACAATTAAAATAATAACAACAAAACATTTAGCAACACTGATTAACAAAAAAGTGCAGCTCCTAGACTCGTTTTCAATAGAATGATACTGTGTTAAATTAAAGGGATATTGCACGCCTGGGTTTTCATATCCATATAAAGAGAGTGTTTCAGAATATAGAACAGTTTTGCATTTGCTGTGCATAAGCCTCTCTTTGTGAACTTGTGGAGCTTGTCCCTTTCCACCAACAGAGCTGTACGAATAGTAACTATCAGTAAGTAATGACATACCTAGGTACGCTCAGGAGCAGCAATGCACTACTGGGAGCTAGCTGGTGATTGGTGGCTATGCACATACACCTCTTGCCATTGGCTGACCAGATGTATTCAACTAGATCCCAGTAGTGCATTGATGCTCTTGGAGCTGAATTAAACTATTTAATGGGTATACCATGCAGCTAATTTTACTCAACACCCAGCTAAAATTTAAAATAATATTAAGCTACAATAAACGCATACTTTTATGTTGAAATTATTAATTTGTGCTTTTGATCTATGAATTATAGAAAATGGTATAATATTGCAAATTATTACACTGTCACACCTGGCTTCTTCATAATGCCACCGGCTGGCAACATTTCCTGTGGAGAATACTGTTATGGCTTGATATGTAATGGACGTTTCCATTTATATTTTGTATACAGTGAACTAAATTGTGTGTGTCTGTGTAACGCACTGTGCAAACTGTCAATAAATGACAAACACTACTATCATCCTCTTCTGTAAGATTATTTTATACATCAGACAAAGGCACAACACAGTCAACACTATTGTTTAGCAAACAGGATGCAGAAGAGGCGAATAGATTACTGCCTCAGTATATAAAGATTTCTCCCTAAGACCAGAATTTGGAGTTCCTTTTTAACCTGCGTTGAAGGTACAAGCAGATCAGTTCTGTTAACGCAAAGCTACAAGGAAATGCGTGATCACAAGGAAAGTCAACTGGATAAAAATAAAAATGTAATCAAATATTTATTCACGTTTTTATTTTCACAGGTAATAGAAATTAATTATTTAAATATCAATGAATTACTGCGTTTAGAGACTGTACCAGTCTGACCGTATTAATATATACCAGAAAAGCATTTGTTTATATTACTACAACATTTTATGATTTATTCCTATAATCTAAATGCTGTTTGGAATCTAGAACATTCTACTTTAATAATAAAATGCACAACTTTGTTAGAGTTTGTTATTACTAAACAAATGTTTGTTTATAACTAGGTGTCCAGTCCCAAAAAAGGGGTAAATTGCCACACCTAAGCAGAATAAAGCTAATGAACCAATCAGGAGCTACATATGCACATAGCCACGAATAACCAGTCTGGATAGTAAATATACTTGTTGCAAGGGTTAAAAGCGTAATTTTAAACAAGCAATTACTAAAATCCTCTAATGAGCTAGATTTTTTATCAATACAACAAAATGTCACTTTAAAGGGGATATATACAGGTAGCCCTCAGTTTACGCCGGGGTTAGGTTCCAGAAGGAATGGTTGTAAATCGAAACCGTTGTAAATTGAAACCCAGTTTATAATGTAAGTCAATGGAAAGTGAGGGAGATAGGTTCCAGGCACCTCTCAAAATTGTCATAAGTAACACCTAATACATTATTTTTAAAGCTTTGAAATGAAGACTTTAAATGCTAAACAGCATTATAAACCTAATTAAATAATCACACAACACAGAATATATAATTAAACTAAGTTAAATGAACAAAAATATTTGCTAAACAGCATTATAAACCTAATAAAATAATCCCACAACACAGACTTAACTTGCATTTCTCTGCAAACAGTTCTTTCTATGCATTCCGATCTGGAATGATTTATAGACAGGAAGATCTTGTTCCTTTGATATCTGCTCGATAGCTCAGGTCTGGTTAAACTGATTAATTTCAGCTTGCTTGGCTTTGCTGCAACACAAGAGGACAGTTCCACCTCCTGGCTATTTTAATAAATGCACTGCTTCTCAATGCTTTTCAATAGCAGTCACATGACTGAAAAAAAGGTTGTTATTCTGAAACGGTGTAAATTGAACCGTTGTAAAACGAGGGCCACCTGTATATATATATATATATATATATATATATATATATATATATATATATTTATATATACACACACAGTATCCCACAAAAGTGAGTACACCCCTAACATTTTTGTAAATATTTTATTATATTATTATTATCGGTTATTTGTAGAGCGCCAACAGATTTTGCAGCACCAATATATATTTTCATGTTACAACACTGAAGAAATGACAATTTACTTCAATGTAAAGTAGAGAGTGCACAGCCTGTATAACAGTGTAAATGTGCTGTCCCCTCAAAATAACTCAACACACAGCCATTAATATCTAAACCGTTGGCAACAAAAGTGAGTACCACCCCTAAGTGGAAATTTCCAAATTGGGCCCAAAGTGTCAATATTTTGTGTGTCCACCTTTATTTTCCAGCACTGCCTTAACCCTGTTGGGCATGGAGATCACCAGAGCTTCACAGGTTGCCACTGGAGTTCTCTTCCACTACTCCATGACGGCATCACAGAGCTGGTGGATGTTAGAGACCTTGCGCTCCCCCACCTTCCGTTTGAGGATGCCCCACAGATGCTCAATAGGGTTTAGGTCTGGAGACATGCTTGGCCAGCCCATCACCTTTGCCCTCAGCTTCTTTAGCAAGGCAGTGATCGTCTTGGAGGTGTGTTTGGGTTCGTTATCATGTTGGAATACTGCCCTGCGGCCCAGTCTCTGAGGGGAGGGGATCATGCTCTGCTTCAGTATGTCACAGTACATGTTGGAATTCATGGTTCCCTCAATGAACTGTAGCTACCCAGTGCCGGCAGCACTCATGCAGGCCCAGACCATGACACTCCCACCACCATGCTTGACTGTAGGCAAGACACACTTGTCTTTGTACTCCTCACCTGGTTGCCGCCACACACGCTTGACACCATCTGAACCAAAAAGGTTTATCTTGGTCTCATCGGACCACAGGACATGGTTCCAGTAATCCATGTACTTAGTCTGCTTGTCTTCAGCAAACTGTTTGCTGGCTTTCTTGTGCATCATCTTTAGAAGAGGCTTCCTTCTGGGACGACAGCCATGCAGACCAATTTGATGCAGTGTACGGCGTATGGTCTGAGCACTGACAGGATGACCCCCCACCCCTTCAACCTCTGCAGCAATGCTGGCAGCACTCATACGTCTATTTTTCAAAGACAACCTCTGGATATGACACTGAGCACGTGCACTCAACTTCTTTGGTCGACCATGGCGAGGCCTGTTCTGAGTGGAACCTGTCCTGTGAAACCGCTGTATGGTCTTGAGCACCATGCTGCAGCTCAGTTTCAGGGACTTGGCAATCTTCTTATAGCCTAGGCCATCTTTATGTAGAGCAACAATTCTTTTTTTTCAGATCCTCAGAGAGTTCTTTGCCATGAGGTGCCATGTTGAACTTCTAGTGACCAGTATGAGAGAGTGTGAGAGCGATAACACCAAATTTAATACACCTGCTCCCCATTCACACCTGAGACCTTGTAACACTAACGAGTCACATGACACCGGGGAGGGAAAATGGCTAATTGGGCCCAATTTGGACATTTCCACTTAGGGGTGTACTAACTTTAGACATTAATGGCTGTGTGTTGAGTGATTTTGAGGGGACAGCAAATGTACACTGTTATACAGGCTGTACACTCACTACTTTACATTGTAGCAAAGTGTCATTTCTTCAGTATTGTCACATGAAAAGATATAATAAAATATTTACACAAATGTGAGGGGTTACTCACTTTTGTGGGATACTGTATATATTTATATATATATATATATATATATATATATATATATATATATATATATATATATATATATATATATATTTATTTATTATTTTTTTCCTTAAGATAAAACTGAACCTTTTTCAGTATTTTAAATTGTATGATAGTGCTGTGGCTTTTTTTTAGACTGTGACTCTGTGCACACAATAATACACTTCCTGTTTAATTTCACTTCAAATTTAAACAGCTCTTACTTATAAATATTTTTTAATGTGTTTAGCCGCTACTCTATCACATATATGATAGGAACATTTTGAATACAATGTCCCTTTAAGTATCCATATTCAGGATGAGAATGCACAAACTGACATCTGGATCTAGGATATCACCCATCTGTACCTGGTGCAGGTTGTTGTTTGCTGGGCAGAACACCCTGTATGCCGCCATTGTTTAGTGGTGCCGCTGCTGTGTCCTCTTGAAGAGATCGTGATAATGCCATGGCAACCAACAGGTCTTCTACATTGGTGCCCGGCTGGGCCACCTTCCTCTTCTTTGTGGTCTCTTTCTGTTTTGACCCTGCTTTCCTCTTGGAGCGTGATGGCTGCACACTAATAAAAACATATGGTCATATTAACAGAGCAGCAACATGACTTTGGATAGATTACAGAGAAAAGAACTGACCAGGAACCCATTAACGTTAGGTGTGATTAAAGCCTCATTACTTTTTTATTTCAGAGAAATCTGATTATTTTTATTATTATTGTTATTTATAATTTTATTAAGTGTCAGCAATAAATTTATATTTATATTCATTTAAAAGAACATTTCATAAATACCTAGAGCTATAATTAATGGGGCAGCAAAAACCTTGAGATTATAATATAAAATGTTTGGTAATGTGTAGTTAAACAACTGTGCAATTGTGACTTTTCCTATTTCAGCACAGAGAGAGCACACTGCAGGCTTATCATGGCTAACCCTGTTACATATATTTCCCTAATTATCTTTATCGGATATGAACTGCAAGACAATGCACTTTATGATAACAATATGACTATAGCTAGCGTTTTCAGTGGCAGACTGAAGCCCAGATTGGCTACTCCAAATAATGCAAATAGTGGTGGAGTTTGTCTGCTGAAAAACAAAAGCAGCAAGCAAGACATTAAGTGCATATGCATCTGCACTCACTCTGGATTCATTCACAACTGTATATGCAGAGTACATTCATTATATATTTGCCAAGCTTTACTTAGAAAGGCTGATTTATATCCTGAAGGAACTGACCCTGCAACACACTATACCAGCTTGATAAGTGCAAAAGCTAATTATCCGTCCCCAAATGACCACAACAGAGGATATAACATACTCAAAAGGTTTGTTTCTGGACTTCAAATTACAGTTTAAAATTTTGTTTTGTATGCAGATATTTTGTAATCCAGTTTTTAAAGGGATATAAAGATTGAAATATAAAGTATGTGTGGTGAACCAACTTTGCAATATACTTATATTTTATTCCTTTTTCTTGTAATTTAAAGGGACATTAAACCCAAACATTTTGTTTCATGATTCAGACAGAGAATACAATTTCAAACAACATTCCAATTTACTTCTATTATCTAATTTGCTTTATTCTTTAGATATCCTTTGTTAAAGAAATAGCAATGCACATGGGTTAGCCAATCACATGAGGCATCTATGTGCAGCCACCAATCAGAAGCTACTGAGCCTATATAGATATGCATTTCAGAAAAGAATAACAAGAGAATATAGCAAATTAGATAATAGAAGTAAATTAGAAAGTAGTTTAAAATTGTGTTCTCTATTTGAATCATGAAAGAAAAAAATTGGGTGGGGAGTGCACCCTGCAGCATACAGTAAATGCCCCCAAGTGTTGTGAAAAATACATCTGCATGTTGTTCACAGGATAATATTTGCTTTGTATAAATGATTATCATGTCTAGTGTGTACAATATCTAATAGTGTGTCTACAATATAATTTTTATTTTTGTAAAAGATAGATAATCCCTTTATTACCCATTCCCCAGTTTTGCATAACCAACACAGTTATATTAATACACTTTTTACCTCTGTGATTACCTTGTATCTAAGCATCTTCTGACAGCCCCCTAATCACATGAATTTTTATTTATTATCTATTCACTTGCATTTTAGCCAATAAGTGCTGTGTTGTGCACAACTTTAAGGGTGTGAGTACTATGTGAAAAGCTAATAAAGAAGCATGTGATAAGAGGCTGTCTGTAATGGCTTAGAAACAGGCAGATATTTAGAGGTTTAAAGGTTATAAAGTATATTAATATAACAATGTTGGTTGTGCAAAACTGGGGAATGGGTAGTAAAGGCGTTATCTATCTTTTTAAACAATAATAATTTTAGTATTGACTGTCCCTCTAACTATCCCTTGTTCCACATATAATACCAATTAAAACGCTACCATTTAATCTGACACAAATCCCTCTAGTGTGTTCATCACACAGTAATAAAGTACCCCCACTTACTGTGCTGGTCCCTCTGTACCATTCTCAACTGCTTGCCTCTGTACCGCCTGTAACAAAGTCTGCGCTGGCACTTCTAGCTTGGCAGCACATCGCTTCAGGTGAGAGGCTCTGCTTTTCTCTGTGGTAAATGGTTTCCCGCATAAGGGGCAGCTTGGAACAAGAGCGTTCTCTGCAGCTCCACCAAAACTCTCCTCCTGATCCAGGCACCTGCGGAGTAAAGGAGCACCCAGTGAGGTTCATTTGTGTCTCTAAGGAACGTATAGCTCTCTGCTCAGTTGTACAGTGCCCCATGAGCTCACCTATTTACATGTTGCTCCCGTAGCAAGGTGTTCATGGCAGTCAGGTCTTTTTGACATATCTGACAGAAAAACAGCCCCTCATCCTCCAAACTATTTTGCTGCTTGCTGAGATCTATCTGCAGGGCCTGAGCTAGCGCATGATCGCTTGAGACAGCTACCTCGGCCGAGTGTATATCTGTAGAGAGAAAGAAAAAGATATAGTGAGAAAGACATGGAGGAAAAAAGGAGAGAGGATGACGTAGGTGTGAAACCGAAAAGTAACTGTGAAAATGACAACACAGACAGGATATACGGAGAAACAGAAAGTGGAAAACAGAAGAGAAAATACTCATGGAAGAAACTGACATGCAAACTAGAGAAGAAATGAGTAAATCTGCAGAAAACAAAGGGTGGGAGCTGGGTGACCAGAATACCTAGATAAATTATACTGCCATAATTGCTCCTAGCTGGCCCCATGCTAGATTTTCAATACCACAAGTATGTTTGTTTCTTCCTCACGTACTGTTGGGACTATCAAGGCGTGTTTGGCATCACTTTTTTACACCTCGTCTTTAAAGGGACAGTATACACTCATTTTCATATAACTGCATGTAATAGACACTACTATAAAGAATATGCACAGATACTGATATAAAAATCCAGTATAAAACTGTTTAAAAACTTACTTAGAAGCTTTCAGTTTAGCTCTGTTGAAAAGGTAGTCGGAAAGCCCACTACAAGTGGGAAATAAAACACTCCCCCCTCCCCCTTCTTTTGCATGTCAAAAGACCCTTTACTAGAGCGCTGCTAAAATCGTGGTCCTTCAGGGAAGTGTCCTGGCTAGGACGCATAGCCTCAGTCAAAATGACGGTTCTTCCAAAGATTCTTTATTATTTTTGCTGCCTCCCACTTAATCTCCCCCGGACTCTCTTAGACAAATTTAATGCCCTGATCTCCAGATATATCTGGCAGGGGGAAAAAAACAAGAATTGCTAGGAAAACTTTACAAAGACCATATCAATCAGGTGGAGTTTCACTCCCTAACATTAATACCTATTATGAGGCTGCCAGACTGTCCCATATATCTGGCTGGGGGACAGCTGAGCTTTCATCGGGCTGGAAGAGAGTGGAGCAATACTCTCTCCCTCCGGGGGTTAATCTTGAAGACTTGCCATGGATCCCAGATTACTTAATAGATGAGGTGGGTATTCAGAATTCCATAGTCAAACAGGCCTTGGAGTGTTGGAAGAAAATCAGACATTATACAGACATAGCGCCACATCCATCCCCTATTCACTCGATTGCAGGCTTGCTTAGAGGTCTCCCTGATTCACACATTTCACAATGGGCCCTACTAAGAGTATCTGACCTATACTGATAAAACACCCTACAACTCGCTGAGCCCGAACCGCAGGGGGACGCAAACAGCCCCCCTCTGTGGTTCATGTTTGAACGATTTCGACTCCATAAATTACTGTCGAGCTGGGGTTTCCCGACGAATGGCCTCAGGGCTCTGACCGTCTGGGAACAGAAATGGAAATCGGGTTCGTCCCTGGTGAGATCCCTTTCTATTCATTACATGCTAATAATGAAAGACGAGAACACAGGCATAATATGGCAACTGAAGGCGTGGGAAAAAGATTTGAGAACCCAAATCTCTGAGAAGACCTGGACACAAACGTTCCTCCTTACTAAAAAGACGCTCCACTGTACTAACTCACTGGAACTTTACATGAAAGTATGCCTAAGGTGGCACTACATTCCCTTAAGATTAGCACAGATTGCCCCATCCCATACGTCCTTATGTTGGAGAAAATGTGGCCAGGTGGGCTAAGACCTGCATATGTGGTGGTCATGCCCTGTGTTGGACAATCTGTGGAAAGATGTTTTCGGTTTATGTGGGTCAGTAGGGTTGTCACTCTTGAAGGAACCAAGAGTGGCTCTCCTAAACATTTTCCCAAGACAAACGCCCAAGCCTCATCGTCAGCTGGCCATTTTTATATTTGCTGCCGCCAAAATCTCCATTGCTAGGAGATGGAGACAGACGGATCCACCTGCCTTGACTGACATTAACCAAAACTTCCCAGATGGAAAGAGGATTCTACCAACACCTAAACAAAATGGACTCATACTGGAAAATTTGGGATCTCTGGGTCCATAGAAATCAGCCCCCCAGGGTCCTATAAATTCTACCTAGATCCTCAGACATCCCACTTGGTCATGACCGTTATCTAGAGGCCCCTCTCGATTTAAAAAGCCTCTCCTTTCCTTTACCTTTTTCTTTCCCCCTATTATGGTCCCACCCACCCCATCCCCCCTTGCTCCCTTCAGTGACTCTTGGGGGGTTTTCCACCCACCCCTCTTGCCCTGTGTACTCCTCTTACTTTTTCCTTACTCCCCTACTCTCTTCGGCTCCACCTGCCTGGGCGCCCTGATAGTGGGCGGTGGGGGTTTCTGGAGATTTCAGACGTGTCTCTTTCATGCCTGGGAGATCTGACTCTCCCTTGTAATAATTGCTTTATTGCTTGGGCCTCTATGGGAGGGTAACATTCCCCTGTGAGGCCTACAGGCCTCGCTCAGAAATAGTTTGGAAATTTACACTGGTAACTGAGGCTAGATCAGCTATAGAACCTTCCCTTTGATAAATGCCCCTTTACTCTCCCACTCTCACATGAGTTGATGCACTTTGGCAAATCCTTTATAGTGACACACGTTAAGTTATAAAGAGGGACACCATATGAGTCCTATAACAGTTCTCCTTCTACTAGTACAATAACAGGTCCTCCCTCACTCGTTTTATCTATGATGTCCAAAGGTAATCCCCAAAAAGCTATAGTGGGCTATAACTTGTTTGAGAGGCACTTATATATTTTAGGTTGCTATTAATACCTAGTTTTCCCAATTACAACTTTATATGTTCATAATAGTGGTTTAGGTGGTGTACCATTAGTGCAGCTTATTGTACGCATGCAGTTATGCCTTAATCTAAATCTCTCTAACTATGCAGAACTTACATAGTGAATAACTTTGAAAATGAGGTCTGTCATCTGAGACCCAGGAGCGGTCTCCTCTGGTCAAGATAACCTTCTGTGATTTCGTCTAATGTTTGTGAGGTTCTAGAGTGGCCTCTTGTGTCAATTGGGAGGTTTGTGCTTAACTGACCTATGTTTCATGTATGTATTGCACTATTTTTCTATTCCACATGTCTGCATTTTATCTATGTTTTGTGTTGAATTTTAAATAAAAAAATATTATTTAAAAAAAAAAAAAAAAAAAAAGACCCTTTACACAAACAGGAGCAAGCTGGAGAAGGTAGCTGACGGTATTCTCATAAAACTTTGGGGCTTGGTTAGGAGTCTGAAAATCAGAGCAATGTTATTTAAAAATAAGCAAAACTATACATTATAAAAAAAAACAAAAAAACTTTATGGGCTATATAAATAAATCATCTACAAAACATTTATGCAAAGAAAAAATGAGTGTATAATGTCCCTTTAAGTTTTATGCATGATTAAGGGCTGTAAGGCCTGAAATGTTGCATTTTTTTTTCATACTGTCCTAATAAAGGAGTGATTTCAAGATAAGGTGCTTATTTGTTGAGGTACTGGCAGAATACCTCTGTCTACATTGGTACACCTACTGCATTGTTGCTGGAAGATTTTGTGGTTTGGATGTCTTCAACCTCTGAGACAATTTTAAAAAGGTGTCATTTTGTACATTCAGTTTTAAAACTCACTAACCATTTACCGTAAATAGGACACTTAACACATCTTGCTTTTTGTGTAATAACTGTGCTTTGTCCCACGCTTCCAAGAAATGCCAAAAAGCAAAATCTGCAACATGCAAATCAAATAGCTAGAGTTGGTGATTTGCATCATTTTTAAAACCTAAGCTACAGAATTAGTTTTTTGGTCTCTTTAGGGAGCGTGGGACAATGGACAATTTTACATAAAAGCAGGTGGTTTTTAATATCTTTTTAATCCCCATTAATAATTTGTCTTGATGACTGAGGATGCACTATTTATTGTTACCTGATTCTGGATTCTTGACCTGTGCCTGTTTCTTGTTGATCCTTAGGCCTTCTGGATTGCCTGTCTGTTTTCCATCTTTCAGGGTTACCAGTCTTAAAAGGATAGAAAGGTCAAAAATGAATTGTACATGGTTGCATTTCAATTTTAAATAGAAGCATTATTTTCCAATATACTTTGATTAGCAAAATATGCTTCTAGTAAAAGTTATTACTATTTTTCCCCAGCGGCATACGTACATATGCTTGTGCACCAGTATTGAAACATTACACCTTCTCAGAGTCAGCAGTGGCTTGTATGGCACAAATGAAGTCTTCACAGGCACAATACACAGCACCACCAGCATATGTGTGTATGCCACTAAAAACCAGTAATAACTTAATTTACTAGCTAATGGAAGTATATGGCAAAAATGATTCTATTTAAAATATAAATGCACCCATGTACATTTTGACATTTCTATACCTTTAAGTTCCTTGCTGGAATACTAAGGTACTTCTCTGCTATTTCATTATTTGTCTACTGGTAGATCCAGTCCAAAGCTATAACAAAGGTTTTTGGGTCATTTATATACAAATCAAACCTTAGCTTCTGGTAACAACTATCGGACTGACAAATAATACTGAGTATTAGAGACATAATGTGAGAGGAGGTAGGTGGTTAATGTGCATTAAAGGGACAGTAAACAAGCTGTTTCTGTTGTGTTGCTATAGAATAACCTACCAGTCAAGTCTAAATATTTTTAAAACAAATTTGTGGTCATCAGTTAAAGCCAATTATGGAAATATATGTAGCAGGGTTAGCCTTGAGAAGTCAGCCAGGTGGATTTCTAAGAATCCACAATTTTCAGAGTTCAATTGCATAAAAACGGGGCAAAATAAATAATGAAACGATTACAAAATTGATGTACTAAGCATTTACAGAAAAATCTAAAGGCATTTACTGTCCCTTTAAGACTAGGGAGAGAACAACAGTCTAGGAAATTGGTTGCATTGATCAAGCAGTGAAGTGATATTTCCATTCTGCCACCCACCTTCCAGCTCGCAGCCCTCCTCACAGCTCAGCTTCATGCGGGCTGGGTCCACCCTTTTAAACTGCTGCATCCTTTCCAGAACAAGTTGTTTGGTGCTGGGTTGGCCCAGGGATTTAATAACTTCTGTCTTATTACTCGCTCCATCGCAGAATGATGGTTCTAGATCAGGAGAAATCTTTTTTTAATGAAATATACACTGCTACAAGTAACAAACATTTGTAACATATAGATAGGAAGCCACTATGTAAGCTAATGTGTTCTCATTTCACAAAATTAAGCATGAAATGCCTTGACCTAGTTAAAGGTACACAGAGTTATCAAGTGCAAGATACCCTACGCTGTTATAGACCAGGAGACAGTCTGCTCTCATGCAGTGTAACTGAAGAATATACGCTAGTGGAGAGGAGGCACCATACCATTCTAAAAAGCCCTTCAATGGACACTAAACCCAAATTTGTTTTTCCATAATTCAGATAGAACAGGAATTTTAAGCAACTTTCTAATTTACTCATATTATCAATTTTTCTTCTTTCCCTTACTATTTTTATTTGAAAAGCAAGAATCTAAATTTAGGAGCCGGACCATTTTTGTTTCAGCACCCTGGTTAGCGCTTGCTGATTGGTGGCTATATTTAGCCACCAATTAGCAAGCGATACCCAGGTGCTGAACAAAATGTGGGGCCGGCTCCTAAGCTTAGCTGCTTGCTTTTCAAATAAAGAAAGCAAGAGAACAAAAATTGATACTAGGAGTAAATTAGAGAGTTGCTTAAAATTGCTGCTCTAACTGAATCATGAAAGAACAAATTTGGGTTTAGTGTCCCTTTAAAGAAATAGAAAGGTCAAAATTTAAATGTGCACAAAAGCGTTTCAGTTTGTGTAAAACATTTCCATTAGCAAGAATGCTTCTAGTAAAAGGTATTACTTTTTTTCTACGGCATAAGCACATTTCCTTTGAGGGCCCATGCTCAGAGAGCTGGTGGTGATGTTTGATGCTTCTGAAGACGTAATTTGTGTCATATAAGTTACTGCTGACACTATGAGCAGGCATGGTGTTTTAATACAGGTGCACGAACCTCACAGGATATGTGTGTATGCTGCAGAAAAGCAGTAATAACTTTTTTTAGAAGCATTTTTTGCTAATGGAAGCATATTGCACAAATGCTTCTATTTCAAATTAAAGTGTACCCATGCGCATGTAATATTTTACCTTTCTATAAGGTCATCAGAAGCTCATTATCTGATCAGCAAAACTTCAAAAGCTCTGTAGGTGGACAGTGACATTCCCACAAGTATACAATCAAAACAATGATTTTACTAATTACAAGAACATTTGCTTTACAACACAAACAGTGGAATGTGTCTTAGAATATCCGCTTAGTTGCAATAATAAAATAAATTACTTAAATTGATTCTGATCTGAGGTCTGATATACAAATATGACCAGCAGGGAGTATAAGGTCATGTGTATCATCCAAGGTCTAATACAGGAATATAATTGACTGGAACTGTAAGGCAGGAAGGTATAATCGGAGGTGTGATGTGAGTATGTGGTTAATACATGGGCTACAGGGCCATGTTCCTGATCTGAGATTTGATGTGGACATTTAACTTACAGGGGCTGCAGAACCATGAGTCTGATCTGAGACTGACAGGGCCATGAGTCTGGTGTGAAGATAACTGACAGCAGCTACAGGGTTTGATGTACTATATAACTGACAGTGGTAGGTAGCAAGGTGATGGATCTCAACTGAGGGTTAATATGGGCACATAACTGGCAGGGGCTGCAGGACCATGGGTTTTAACTGAGGTCTGAAGTGGACAAACCACTGACAGGGGATGCAGGACTATAGGTTTGATGTGGGCATATTGCTTACAGAAGCTGACAAGGGCATATAACAGACAGGGGTAGCAGGGTGATGGGTCTGATCTGAGGTCTGACATTTGATCACCACCTCTCCAACTCCCAATCATCAGGTGGTGTCCAGTATTTTTGTGGAAAACAAACCTAGAATCAACAGCTATGACACATGCGTCACTGGCCTACACAGATCTAAGGAACAAACAAAAACTGTACGGCACAATCTACAAACGCAAGAAAGGAACCACTTGAATTTCAGGTGCAAAAAACTAAGAAAAGATAAACAAAACAATAGCATGAATCAACCTACCTTTCCGTAGGTCTCCATTTGAAAGACTTGTTGACTGTGCCCCTGGACCTTTTTTTCTCTCTGTCCTGTCAATAAGACACTTCTCATTTGGTAGCGCTGTTTTTTCCACCACACCAGCTGCTGAGATGGTCTCTTGCTGAGTCTTACTACTTCCATTGCCTGTCTGGTTTCTGCTTGCAGCTGACTTTGTCTTTTTCTTGATAGCAGTGCTAGATTTAGGAAAGACTTGGCTCTCGGGTGGTTTGGTCTTTTTTATTCTCTTTAAAAGCTTGGAACAAAGTTCAGTGAAGTCATCGTCTGAATCAACCATGAGGAAATTGTTTTAAGATAAGCGAACAGGGCAAGCAGAATTGTCAGCGCATCAACAACACCTGGATTAGCAAGGATGGTCCAGTCTTTCATCTTCCGCTCATTTCCCTCTTCATTCTGTAAATAAAGATTCTGTCATCAACAGTAAATATAATATTGAATTAGTTCCATCTTAATTCATCTATTGTTCATTGTTCACTGTAATAGTTCACTCGGAAAAAAAAAATTAAACTGGACAAAATAATTTAGCTCTACAGAATTTGAAAGGTGAAAAAATGATAGGACATCCTGAGGATATTTAATTTCACAATTTAAAAAAAAACATTCCCATCATGATAGTTGCATAATATTTAAAAGTGTCATGCTTATAGGATCAGTTCTTCATAAGATCAATGAGTACTATTTAAACTGACTTAAAGAGGAAAAAAAAGCAAAAAGAAAATGCTCTAACGCAGGGATTGACAAATCTGTTGAAAAATGTAGGAGCCAGACTGCTATTTGTATATAGATAATAACCACAAATGTTAGGAGCCAGTGGCTCCCAGGCCCCTGGGTTTATCGAGCCCTGCTCTAATGTGTTATATGCAAGAAATAAGAACATGCTTAAAATCCCTACAGGGGTTATTCTTTGTTGAAGGAGCAGCAACTAGAAGCTTGCTGAATACATTGGGTGAGTCAATGACAAGAGGCATATGTATGTAGCCACTAATCATTAGTTAGCACCCAGTAGTGCATTGCTGTTCTTGAGCCTACCTTGACAAGCTTTTTAACAAAAGATACCAAGAGATGGAAGTAAACTGGAAAATTGTTTAAAATTGCATGTTCTATCTGAATCATAAAAGTTTAAATTTGACTCTACTGTCTCTTTAAAGTCGGCTCCAAAGCAACAATTCATTACTGGAAGCTAGCTGAACACATTGGGTGAGCCAATGATAAGAGGCATATGTATGTAGCCACCAAACAGCTATCTCCCAGTAGTGCACTGCTACTCCAGAGCCGACCCATCTGTAATTTTGAACAAAGGATACCAAAAGAACTAAGTAAATTTCATAACACAAGTGGAAAAGTGAATCATGAAAGTTTAATGTTGACATTTATGTCCCTTTGATAGGTCATAAAAAAAATAAATAAGATTATGCCAATTCCGCAATTGGAGCAGTTGAGAATTACATTTTTTTTTTAATTATCTTAATTAGTGCAATATTTTGCATTATGGATTAGCTGCTATGCTTTCTAGAGAGAAGGGTCTGTAATCCTTCAAGGCCAGAATGATTTCCTTGTTTTATGTTAATTTATATTTATTGTAACAATTACAGGCAATAATAATAATACCTCATGAAGATGGGACTTACGAAATAAAATAATTATTATAAAAAAATATCAGGGATTGTATTGATGTCAATCTGGAAACAATTCATAATGTTTTGACTGTTTAATCAACAAAATAAAACAATTCTGAAGACGGTATCTCACAAAATAATTGTATTTCTAATTTATTTTAAACTACCAGGTTTGTAAACATATCTAATACACCTTCTGAATATGGGGGTCCCTCTTGCAGAAGCAAATCATACAGATACAAGGGCAGTCATGTAGCTTTGTAACTACCACAAACATACAGACTACAACTGAGTTTCAGAGCAAGACTCTGAGTTTTTACAGAGAAAGGGTCCATGTAGTGTGTTGCAAATAGGGAGAGATGAGGAAGTCATGCGGAGGAATATAAAATGCACTAAGGTGACTGTGTCCCGGGTTATTCGGTTAGTTACAGTAATATGGGACATTTTAACACTGCCAGAGTCGTATATCCGCAGTGATAATAATATGTGCTGGCTGCTTGGGGTTGTCACTCGCTATTACGGACGATCCCGTCTCACTAACCTTACAGCCTAGCGGCCGGTTATACATTAATTTGCTACAGGCACAAAAAAACTGTGAAAAATATAGCTCCTTTTTGTCCCAATGGCAGCCGCCATCTTCCTTTAGCATAAGAGCGCAACTTCCGGTAAGGGCGGGCGCGGTGACGTCATTACGGAGGCCCACTTCCAAAAACTGCGCAGGCAAAGCCTTTCAATTAACCCCTTGTGGCTTAATGTGCAGCAGTTCTAGCCGAAGTGAGGTAGTTAACCTCTTGGTACCCAAGCAGTAATCTGCACTAGTAGCCAAAGGTGACCAAGCTGTAAACAGTATGACAGTGCTTGTGCATTAGTGATGAGGCATTTTTATTTTATAGTATAAGTTGCCATTCCAACTGTCTGTCCTACATAAAAATACTGAACAACCTGTAAGTGACTAGACATGGATAGTAGGTACTGTCATGAAATGGCTCCCCAGCTCCACTAGGGGCCACCTTTAAACCCACCATGTTGTATATTTTAGGTGCTCTGACAAAATGCAGAAGGACATTTGGCAGACAGCCTTCTGTCAGAGTCAGACGGACATTTGGCCGACGGACAGAATGCCGAAGAATGTTCAGATTTCGGCCGAGCGCAGATACGTTCCAGGGTGCTCTGTTCTAATCAGTGCCTCGGGCGCCGCAACTGCCTCTGGGAACCTTACCATGGGTCCCAGCCTTCACGTCTTGTAATTCTCTGTCTGGGGAATTATCTATCTATCGTATCTATCAAATTTAGCTATCGCATCTATTGATCTATGTAATCTATGTATCTATCTATCAAATCTATCTCGTGGCCGGACTGTTATCTGACAGCCACTTGTGTTTCAGCCAAATGTCCGTCGGCTAAAAGTCCGGCCACGATATTTCATACACCTGAGCAGTCATTGTATCTACTTGGCTGCTAGTAACTTTCACATAATAAGGTTTCCGTTATGGCTGCAAGTAACACAGGCAAGTAGTGATTTGACCCCTGATTGCCAGGAGTACACACACACAACACTCTCATGACTGCCAGTAACTTTTTTTTATCCTGCTTGGCTGCCAGTAACACAGAGATTAGGGTCTACAGAGTGTCACTTATTTCAGGGCCATGGTTGCAACACACAGAGGCATAGAAGACCTTTTACATTAAGCTGACACTTAGGGGACTCGAAAAACTGGACATTTAAAGGGACATGAAACCCCAATTTTTTCTTTCATGGTTTAGAAAGAGCATGCAATTTTAAACAACTTTCTAATTTATTTCTATTATCTAATTTGTTTAATTTTGTTGATATGCTTTGCTGAAAAGCATATCTAGATATGCTCAATAGCTGCTGATTGGTTGCTGCACATAGATGCCTCATGTGATTGGCTCACCCATGTGCATTGCTATTCCTTCAACAAAGGATATCTAAAAAATGAAGCAAAATATATCAGAAGTAAATTGGAATGTTGTTTAAAATTGTATTCTCTATCTGAATCATGACATCATTTTTTGGGGGTTTAGTGTCCCTTTAAGTAGGGCTGCAACAACTAATCGGTAAGATTAATCGTAAAAATAGTTGTCTAATCTCATTATTGATTAGTTGGTTAGCGCACAGCACCAACTGCTTTACTCTGATAAACTCCTACACATGGTATTGTGCAAAAAAAATGTTATTTATGAATTATTTTTCCTTTTTTTTTCTACCCAATTAATCTATCCGTGTTACAGCACTTTTTTGTAGCTAGAGTGCCGATTCGAGAACAGTTCCAACTGTTAACTGACAAAAAGTATGGGTTTTGAAGTGGGCGGCTGGAGCATGGGTATTAGAATGGCACGGCTAGATTAAAAAGTAAATTACAGCTTATCTTTATTAGAAGTGATCAATTAAAGTCCATCCAAAATATCGCTTAGACTCCAGACCTGGTTTTAAAACATGTCAAGTTTACCATCACTTTAATGAAAGATCATTTTTTAATATACCAGTATATTTTTTCACCTTTTACTCAATAGGTTTGTGAAAATGTAACTTTATTGTAATCATTATGTAATTAGATAATTAAAAAGGTAGTTACTGTCATGAATACCTCATGATTTAGATGCTAATGGGTTAATTTTCTTTAGCCTGTTTGCTTGTGGGTTTTTATTTCATAAGAAATGTTTGCATAATACATAATTCCTTAATTAAGGTTTTTGCCTTTGTCTAATATTTGAACCACATTACTGAAAGAGACTGGAAGTTTTAATACTGTGTTTTTAGATAATTGTTTTGCTAAATTGTATTCTGGGATTTAATTTGTTAGTCTGGGTTTTCCTTGAGATTTCCCATATAATAAATCTTAAGTGGTGGCACCTTAGAGATAGTTTAGTGCGGGTGGCATTAAAGAGGAGTTTTGGGCATTTTTTCTAAGTCTAGGACAGACTAGAGAGTGTTGTTAACCCTTGCACCCACTGAACTAAGTCACAGACTTGCCTGGAGTTGCTAGACTGTGACAGATTGGTTAAAGTGGAAAGGGTCTGTTAACCCTTTCTGTGCCAAACAAGTGACTGGTGCAGGCTTGGTCGTCACAGTTATTAATAATGGTTGTGTCTCTCTCTAAGATATTTTATATATATATATATATATATATATATATATATATATATATATAAGAGCCATATAATTATTATATAGACAAGTATTCCCGCTTGCTTTCCCCAGAAGTAATCCGTATACAGTACATAGTAACCTATGCAGCAAAGAATTGTGAGTAAGATATGCAAATTATATATGCAATATCTCATGCATTTTGCTTCTGGTACTGTGTTAAACCACAGTGAATCCCCTTATGGGGCAAATGCAGAAAAGACAAAGCCACGTCTGGACATCTGTTTAGAGATTATTATCTCTCATCAGCAAAAACAGGTTTAATTTGCTGCCCAGTGAAGCTAATTTCTAGGACAAAATCAATATTCATTTAAGTTAAGGTGGAAATAAAAGCATGTGATTAAAATTCTCCATCTCATAAAAGTAAGCACCATAGAATTATTGTATAAGCAATTAGCTTATCTAGGAAAGTATCCCCACTTGCCTCAGTGTACATTGTGTACATTGTTACCAATGCAGCAGAAGATTCTGGGTAAGATATGCAAATCTGATATACAATATCTCATGCATTTTGCTTCTGGTACTGTGTTGAACCACAGCAAATCCATTTATGGGGCAAATGCAGCAAAGACAAAACCACTTCTGGACAGCTGTTTCGAGCTTATTAGTTCTAATCAGCATATATAGCTATATATACATATTTTGAATTTTAAAATTAGATTTTTAGAAAATATAGTAGTTTTATATGTGTATATATATATATATATATATATATATATAAACTGAATACAGGGGGGCGGAGCGTGCGGGCGTCCAAGATGGTCGCACCACACTAGAGCTCCGACGACGGCAGTAACGAAGACCCACTCCGGGAACAGCCTACACTGAACCGATCGCCCAAAAAGTGCCTACAAGCACTGTGACATATGCTTATAGCATTTTGAGACCCTGATAGCGGGCGGGAGCCCGACTACACAGACCTGCGGAGGACCGCACAGGCCGCAATCGGCGCCCGCCTCACGAGACGTCCTTTCCCAGGATAGATCTGGGACCCAGCACAGACCCGCAATGAGTGCCCAACTGGAGAATCTAGCAGGGACACCTCTCTCCGATATCTGAGCAACTGAGTTATCGTTGCCTCATCAGCTCTTTTTCTCCCGTGCCTCCGACTCAGCGACTAAGGGGTAAGACAACATGGCGGCCCGTTATACCTATCCAATCACCCCTGAAAAGATCAAGTAATATTGCGACCCGACTCCCCATTGAAATATAGCCCACAGAGTCACATTGGACTTTCAAATATCCTTTATTACTAAATGCCAGACTTATTTACTTCACTCTTGTCCCTAGCAAGCACCAACACTCTTATATGTGCCTCCCACTGCTGCAGCTGTTTTCTGCTTCGACTCCACATATGCACTTTTCTTGTCCTGACCTGATGATCTAAATTTGATCCCCCTGGAGGTACAAATATTCTCAAAGGGACTTTATTACAGACCAAACTGCCTGCAACTCACTCTTTTGAACTTTTAGCTTTGCCCAGATTAGGCCCCCTCGCGGGAGCTTCGGCCTTATGATGGCGCTTCGCAGAAATACTAAAATGGAGAAAAATCAGAAGCATAGTACTACCCCCAGCACAATGAATACTTTCTTTAAAAGTACCGATAGAAAGAAAAAGCCAGAAACCTCTCAAGTACACAGCGAGGATGAATCTCATTCTGAAGGCCCTGATGAATCACAACTACCACAATCCTCACCAAGCAATTTTTCACGGGGTGAAGACAGCCCGGTCACTATGAGAGCCATAGAGGATTTAATAAATCAAGTCAAATCATGTATTAAAAGTGAGTGTGCCGATTTAAAGAGAGATATCAATGAGCTGGGCTTCCGCGTGGAGGCCTTGGAGGACGACAGAGAGGAATGGGCAAAAGAAATGTCTGGCATGTCCCTCACTTTGGAAGATCAGAGCACACAGATTAAGGAGTTGGAAAACAAGGTAGACGACATGGAGAGCAGGGCACGAAGAAATAATCTCCGCATTAGGGGTGTACCTGAATCCGTGAAGGCTGAAGATATTCAAGATCATCTTCAAAATATGTTTCAATCTTTAGCAATAGCTGATCAACGCGTAATTGACGCAGTGCCCTTGGAAAGAGCTCATCGCTCCCTGCGTCCCAAGCCTAGCAATAACCAGCCTCCTAGAGACATTGTAATTTGCTTCCAAAGCTACAGAGACAGGGAAAAAATCTACCAGCTTGCAAGGTCTCAACCCAATTTCTCATTCATGGGTGCAAAAATTTAAATTTTTCAGGACTTGTCCGCTAAGACGCTCCAAATCAGAAAAGAATATGCCCCTCTTACATCCCATCTCCGCTCTATAAAGGTCCCATACAGGTGGGGTTTCCCAGTCTCTCTGCAAGTTATCAAGAACGGGAAACGATATGAATGCTTGAATCCTTCTCAAGCGTCGAATTTCTGCAAACAGCTGGGCCTTCCACCATTCGAGGCCCAGATCCCTAGCCCTACCACTACTAACCCACCTCCACCATCAAGACCACCAAAAGGGCTGTGGTCCGAAATTGCGAGCAAACGTAGCAAGAAGATAGACATTCCTGCAGCCCCTAAATCTCAAGATGTTACCTGATAAGATGTCTGACTCTGTGGACTCAAAAATTATTCCCGAGACTACAGCCTTGTGAGTATGAGACAGAGACCCCTGGGAATGGAGCCCATGTTATCCATGTGGGTCCCCAAGCTTAGTAGCTCCTCTTAAGTTTGGAGAATTGAACAACCCAGAGATGAAAACTGACAGCAGTTCTCTACTTGAGACTTCATTAATAATTCTCTTTCACCTTTATTTTTCATTTTAATTATGTTGTTCCTGGATTCAATAAGTATGTAGATTTAAACGTTATGCACTATAATACTATTGTTGTTCTGCCTAGTTTAAAATGTCACCATATGTGCTCTTATTCCGGGCCGAGCGTATTGCACCATGAGTATATTCAGTCCTGGTTGCAAACTGTTATAATAACCTGTTTTCCCCCTCTTTTTCTTTAGGTTCTCTTGCACTGTTTCCATCATGTTTTAATGTGTAGTATTAAGTTACATAATGCGGTACTACTCATGAGGTTGAATATCCTTTAATGTATCTACTGTTTAAACTCCCGTTAGAGTGGGCTCCGTTGAGCCGTGATTTCCCCCACTGTCGCATTCACTACTCTTTCTTTATCTCCTCAATTCATCTTCTTCTTATTATACCCTTTCCTTTACCCCCCAAAACTCTCCCCTCCCTACCCTCTCCCCCCTCTTTCCCTCTCCTTCTCTTTCTTTTTATCTTTTCTCTATCCCCTCTTCTTTACTCTTGTTTCCTTCCTTAATTCAGACACTTAATATTCTATTTCAAAAGCGATTGCATAGAGTATAGTCTATTTGTCATTGTATTGGTTTAGTCTTATCAAAATATGTCTTGTGCACAGACCACCACTCACTCCCCCAAGATCATACAATCCCAGGTTAGCGCTTTTCATATTGCCACTCAGAATGTGCAGGGTTTCTTATCCGCCCAGAAACGGTCACTTGCTTTCCACGATTTCTTTAAAAAGCACATAGACATAATTATGCTCCAAGAAACTCACTTTAGAAAAGCCAATGAACCCTCCCTTTCTCACCTCTATTACGACCAACACTTCCTTAGCTCAGGCCCATCGAAGCATAATGGGGTTAGTATCTCATTCAGAAAGGGAACACCCTTCCAGCTCCTGGACAAATATCAAGACTCAGAGGGTAGAATACTGATTTTAGTAGGACTGTATTATGGTAGACCACTCACCTTAGCTAATATTTATGCCCCAATACGTCCCCCGCCTTCATTTTTCCGTAAAGTTAGTAATCACATCATAGATATCTCTAAAGGAACCATAATACTAGGAGGGGACTTCAATTTTCCTATTAACCCAACTATAGATACATCTTCAGGCAAATCATACCTCCGAAATACCCTTATCAAAGCCAATTGGCAGGCATTACGAACCATTCCCTTCTTCGACACATGGAGAGTTAGACATCCAACACTTAGAGACTTTACTTTTTTTTTGAACCCCCAGCGCTCCTACACACGCCTGGACTATATCCTATGTGATCAAAACATGTTGACAGTTCTTTCTGACTCCCGTCTACATCACACCCCCTGGTCAGACCATAGCATGGTCCTCTCCACTTTCAAATGGTCAGCTAGGCCTCAACAGCAGCAACACTGGAGACTTAACGACCAGATATTAACAGATCCCCTGATAACTACTGATATAATAGAGAAAACTACTGAATTCTTTAATTTCAACAATCCAGCTGAGACCTCAATAACTAATAATTGGGAGGCATACAAATGCTACATCAGAGGCGTTATATTAACCCATACACACAAATTGCGTAAACAAAGAGCAACACTCTACACATCACTAACCTCTGATTTTCAGGAAAAAGAACGTAGGCTAAAACAAAACCCCAAATCCCCACAGCTTTTATTACAGTCACAACAGGCTAGGGAAGCACTTACCCAATATCTGATTAAAAATGCCCACCTCAGGGCACTTACGACCAAGTCCAAATTCTTTATTGAAAGTAACAAAGCAGGACGCCTTTTAGCCAGATCCCTTAAGAAGAAAAACTATAAATCTTTTATTCCCAAAATAGTGGATGCCTCTGGATCCTCTTACACTTCTAACCCCGATATAGTTAATCAATTTGCAAAGTACTACACTTCCCTATATAACCTCCCATCCTTGGATACCCCATCTAAAAACAGACTCATTGATAATTTTCTAGCTCAGGCGCAACTACCCACTCTAACTAAAGAGCAATGTGAGTCTTTGGACTCACAATTCACTTTACAGGAACTCCTCATGGCAGTTAAGAATCTCCCCCAAGGAAAAGCCCCAGGCCCAGACGGCTTTACCCCTAAATTTTACCATCATCTTAAGTCTCAATTATGCCCTCACCTCCTTCAACTATACAATTCCGTCGACAATACAAACCCCTTACCACAGTCTTTATTGGGAGCTACAATTACTGTCATACCTAAACCTGGCAAACCCACAGACCAAGTTACCAATTACCGCCCTATTTCCCTAATAAATATAGACATGAAGCTATATGCCAAGTTATTAGCAACGAGAATAAATAAAATCCTCCCTCTACTTATACACACTGACCAAGTGGGATTTATCCCAGGTAGGGAGGCTAAGGATAACTCAATTCGGGTCCTACAAACCCTGACTACATCTATTTCCTCCAAATCCCCCTTGGTTTTATTGTCCACGGATGCGGAGAAGGCCTTTGACAGGGTGGACTGGGATTTCCTCTGGGCCACTCTGTCAAAGTTTGGTTTTTCGGAAGCGTTAGTATCACGAATAAAGGCACTATATCATAACCCCTCAGCCAGAATCTCTGCTAACACACTATCCACTCAAATCCCCATAAAAAATGGCACACGTCAGGGATGCCCCTTATCCCCTCTGCTGTTCGCCTTAGTGGTGGAAACAGCAGCGTCCAGGATTAGAACCAACACCAACATACAGGGGGTCTCTTTTGAGGGTAGTCAGCAAAAGTGCCTTCTTTACGCAGACGACATTATCTTTACGATTCGCTCCCCACTCTCCTCTATACCATCCCTTCTCAATGAACTGGAGGAGTTAAAACAAGCCTCCAATTTTTCCATTAACATGGGAAAATCAATGTTGATGCCCCTACACATATCTGAGGAAGAACACGCCTTTCTTACTAACCAAACTAACTTTCAGATTACAAATAAAATACGCTATTTGGGAATTGATGTATCCGCCAATCCGACGGATCTTTATGACCTTAACTATTCTCCCTTACAAAAAGAGACCTTGACTTCCCTTAACGCCTGGCACAAACAGGGCCACCTCTCTTGGATGGGCCGCATCAATGCTATAAAAATGAACCTTCTCCCCAAATTCCTATATTTGTTTCAAGTTCTCCCACTGGACCTCCCCACACATTATCTAATTCAACAGCAGAGATGGTTTGAACAATTTATCTGGGCACACAAAAGACCAAGAGTGGCTAGGAATACATTATACCTTAGTAGGGAAGATGGGGGCCTGGGGGTTCCAAACCTCATAGACTATTATAAAGCAGCCCACTTAGCACGAATTACTGCCTGGAAACACTCACTTCCGAACAAACCCTGGGTCCAGCTTGAGTGTAGTCTAATAGGAGGTCACCCTTTAGGTGAAGTATGCTGGATCCCCCCTAAGGCGAGGCCCTTGGGGGTCAGAACAAATTACTTCGTAGCAGCCTCCTTAAGAGTCTGGGATAAAATTCTGTCCCAAGACGCTAAACTCTCAAGCCATATGTCCCCCTTAACCCCCATCCTGAACAATTCGAGTATGCTTGACTCCACTGCTATACAGACTCCATGTGTTGATGGCGTGCCCACAAACATTCCGGTTCATACAGTGTTAGATAAGGGTACTTTACGTCCACAGTCCGAGCTTTCTCAAATATTGGGACCCCCTTTTCACCTCTGGTTCCCGTACTTTCAGATCAGACACGCTATACTAACTAGCCCCCACAAACCAGACCTTGTTAGACCCCTTACCACCTTTGAAACATTATGCACTACCCCCTCGATCAACAGGTCACATATTTCCATCATCTACAAGATACTACGAGGCTCCTTTCCCAGTAAAAAACCTTCTTATATCTCTAAATGGGAGGTAGAACTACACGAAACCTTGACAGAACCTAAATGGAGCCATATATTTAGAGAGACCAAAAAATCGTCTATTTCTATAATTATAGCTGAAATGAATTACAAATTGCTCTCTAGGTGGTATCTGACCCCACACCGTCTTCATAGTATCTACCCAAGTTCCTCCCCTCTGTGTTGGAGGCACTGTGGTGGGATGGGCACCCTGTCCCACATCTGGTGGTCCTGTCCACTCCTAAGTGCATTCTGGTCAGGTGTATCGGACAACATTAATACCAAACTAGGGACCTCCATAAAACTTACACCCAACATCATTTTATTGAATGATACTCCAAAAATCCCCTGTCAATATAGGAAGCGATTATTCCAATGCATGATTAATTGTGCAAAACGTCTGATTCCTCGGTTTTGGAAGAAATGTGCGCTTCCAACTGTCACTATGTGGTCACATGAGGTAGATCATGTCCTAGAGTTAGAGAAGATACATTATGTGTTCAATGGCAAACAGGATTTTATTGCTGATGTTATTTTTTTGTGGGAGCAATGAGATCCGTGATCATTTCACAAAGTGAGCTAATAATTCTGTAATATTGTATGCCCTATTCCTGTATTTTATGTTTATAATTTCTCAAGTGGTGATGTCTCATTAAGCAATGTGATGAGTTGACATCCCTAAGTGGAGTGTACAGATTATCCTGTGTATACTTTTCTCTGCTTTTCATTGTACCTCCGTTGATGCTTATATACTCTATGTTAGAGCACAAGTGTTTACATGTTATGTTATTTGGTTTGAAAATCAATAAAACATTTAATTGAAAAAAAAAAACTGAATACAGTTTAGATATTAGTTATAATGTGACAGAACCTTAGTGTTGAGATATGGGAAATGTAAACTTGTTGTAGATATCTGATTTTTAGTTTTGTAGTATAATTAGATAAAAAGAGATGATCAGTGCTCCAAACTTTGGTGACAGCGCCACCGGATTGGCCTTTGCAGTCACGTGAGGAGCAGCATCCAACCAGTGAGTATATATATATATATATATATATATATATATACACACACACAGATACACAGTATCTCACAAAAGTGTGTACACCCCTCACATTTTTGTAAATATTTTATTATATCTTTTCATGTGACAACACTGAAGAAATGGCACTTTGCTACAATGTAAAGTAGTGAGTGTACAGCCTGTATAACAGTGTAAAGTGAGTACACCCCTAAGTGGAAATGTCCAAATTGGGCCCAAAGTGTCAATATTTTGTGTGGCCACCATTATTTTCCAGCACTGCCTTAAAGGGACAGTCTAGGCCAAAATAAACTTTCATGATTCTGATAGAGCATGTAATTTTAAACAATTTTCCAATTTACTTTTATCACCAATTTTGCTTTGTTCTCTTGGTATTCTTAGTTGAAAGCTTAACCTAGGAGGTTCATATGCTAATTTCTTAGACCTTGAAGCCCACCTCTTTCAGATTGCATTTTAACAGTTTTTCACCACTAGAGGGTGTTAGTTCACATATTTCATATAGATAACACTGTGCTCGTGCACGTGAAGTAATCTGGGAGCAGGCACTGATTGGCTAGACTGCAAGTCTGTCAAAAGAACTGAAAAAAGGGGCAGTTTGCAGAGTCTTAGATACAAGATAATCACAGAGGTTAAAAGTATATTATTATAACTGTGTTGGTTATGCAAAACTGGGGAATGGGTAATAAAGGGATTATCTATCTTTTAAAACAATAAAAATTCTGGTGTAGTCTGTCCCTTTAACCCTCTTGGGCATTGAGTTCACCAGAGCTTCACAGGTTGCCACTGGAGTCCTCTTCCACTTCTCCATGACGACATCACAGAGCTGGTGGATGTTAGAGACCTTGCGCTCCCCCCACCTTCCGTTGGCATTCATGGTTCCCTCAATGAACTGTAGCTCCCCAGTGCCGGCAGCACTCATGCAGGCCCAGACCATGACACTCCCACCACCATGCTTGTCTGTAGGCAACTCAAACTTGTCTTTGTACTCCTCACCTGGCTGCTGCCACACATGCTTGACACCATCTGAACCAAATAAGTTTATCTTGGTCTCATCGGACCACAGGACATGGTTCCAGTAATCCATGTCCTTAGTCTGCTTGTCTTCAGCAAATTGTTTGCAGGCTTTCTTGTGCATCATCTTTAGAAGAGGCTTCCTTCTGGCCATGCCAGTGTGATGTATGGTCTGAGCACTGACATGCTGACCCCCCCACCCCTTCAACCTCTGCAGCAATGCTGACAGCACTCATAGGTCTATTTCCCAAAGACAACCTCTGGATATGACGCTGAGCATGTGCAGTCAACTACTTTGGTCGACCATGGCGAGGCCTGTTCTGAGTGGAACCTGTCCTGTGAAACCGCTGTTTCAGGGTCTTGGCAATCTTCTTATAGCCAAGGCCATCTAGGCTAGAGCAACATTTATTTTCCAGATCCTCAGAGAGTTCTTTACCATGAGGTGCCATGTTGAACTTCCTGTGACCAGTATGAGAGAGTGTGAGAGCGATAACACCAAATTTAACACACCTGCTCCCCATTCACACCTGAGACCTTGTAACACTAACGAGTCACATAACACCGGGGAGGGAAAATGGCTAATTGGGCCCAATTTGGACATTTCCACTTAGGGGTGTACTCACTTTTGTTGCCAACGGTTTAGATATTAATGGCTGTGTGTTGAGTTATTTTGAGGGGACAGCAAATTTACCCTGTTAAACAGGCTGTACACTCACTACTTTACATTGTAGCCAAGTGTCATTTCTTCAGTGTTGTTACATGAAAAGATATAATAAAATATTTACAAAAATGTGAGGGGTGTACTCACTGTTGTGGGATATTATATGTATGTATATATATATGCGCACAGATACACTATTCATAGTGCAAATCAATTTAATATTAAAAAGGCATATAGCAAATATACAACATTTAGGAGTGAATCCTACTCACAAGGGGAACCCCAATCATATAAGGTAAGTAATGTCTGTCGGATCCTTAAAGTGTCCCCACTTATTATAGGCAACAGTTACAGTTATGTCTCCACTCGATATTGGCTAACAAGTCCCAAAAAGTAGGAGAATCTCCTTATAGCAAAAAGTCCTCAGTGTTTAACAGAGGTAGCGGTCGATGTTGTAAAGAATATCCAGTCTATCTTACCGCTCCTGTAGTTTGTTAAACGGACCGAGGCTGAAGGATGAGTAGTGTACAAGCCTCTGATGAAGCGGAAGTTTCCGTGAAACGCGTAAGGCCACGCCCACCTTACATTTTTTGTGATTCATAAGCTAACAGGAGGAAAGGAGTGCTCTGGTGCAGACGCCACTACGTTGATATACAGAGTTATGGATCCACGTTGGTTTGCAACATACACTCATCCTTCAGCCTCGGTCCGTTTAACAAACTACAGGAGCGGTAAGATAGACTGGATATTCTTTACAACATCAACCGCTACCTCTGTTAAACACTGAGGACTTTTTGCTATAAGGAGATTCTCCTACTTTTTGGGACTTGTTAGCCAATATCGAGTGGAGACATAACTGTGACTGTTGCCTATAATAAGTGGGGACACTTTAAGGATCCGACAGACATTACTTACCTCATATGATTGGGGTTCCCCTTGTGAGTAGGATTCACTCCTAAATGTTGTATATTTGCTATATGCCTTTTTAATATTAAATTGATTTGCACTATGAATAGTGTATCTGTGCGCTTGTTCTTTTAGATCTTTGCAGCTGTATTTTCTTCACTCAAATTGAACCTTGAGTGGTATTTCAACGAGCAGCACGGATTCACCCAGCAGTTTGAAATTTCATTGAACCTCAGAAGGACATTGTTGTTTTCCTTCTCTCTCACCTCTTTCCAGGGATTTTACAGAGTGTGATAAGTATACTTTAGATATTATCAGTGTGTATATTATACCATCTGTTTTTATCTCTGTAAATTGTTACAATAGGATATAACATAACCATCTATTCTAAATTCATTACAAGTGTGCGCAGCCAGGGCTCCCAGTAGTGATATTCATTCCTTTGAATTCTCTACTGTGATCTTATTATTTGTATATATATATATATATATATATATATATATATATATATATATATATATATATATATATATATATACACACACAGACACATACATACATATAATAATATAGTATTATGAGTGTAGTAACCGTACTTTTAAATGTATTTTTCATGTTTTGCGACACGTAATGACATGTTTTGCTCTGAGGTTGCTGTAATCATTAAAGCATAAATGACGATTGCGCTCATGCGTTCGCATTTACTTTCAACTTTTAATATGATCGCTCCTTCTGATGTGCACAAACAGCGACGATAAACCAGATATCGCCTGCACTAAGCAGCACGACACTCGTAATCTCACCCTAAACAGGCCCTGGAGAGAACACTATGTGTAAAGTATTATATAAAGAGAGAGAGATCACTATAATACTGTGTACAGCACATGTGATATCTGAATAGTTTGCCACTTGTTTGCTTTTTTTTAAGGGCCAGTACAGTGAACTGTAAAAAAATGTTATTACGCATATAAAAGAGCAGCAACATATTAAAAATACTTTTAATGTTTTTTTTATATTGAAACTAAACATAAAGTGCATGTCTTACCTGATAAATTTATTTATTTTTTGACACGATGAGTCCACGGATCATCTTAATTACTAATGGAGACGTGGAGAAGTGGCTCATGTTTATGGTGCGACAGGATAGCACTTTTTATGCTTTTTTATATTGAAACTAAACATAAAGTGCTTGTCTGTGTGCATGTTAAAAAAATGTCTTTTTTTATGCAGCGGAAAAAACTAAATTTATGCTTACCTGATAAATTTATTTCTTTCACGGATCATCTAATTATTTTTGGGAATATCACTCCTGCCCAGCAGGAGGCGGCAAAGAGCACCCGGCAAAGCTGTTAAATATCACCTCCCTTCCCTCCAACCCCAGTCATTCGACCGAAGCAAAGGAGAGAAAGGAAGCAACAAGGTGCAGAGGTGTCTGAAGTTTATAACAAAAAAAACCCTGTCCTTAAGAAAACAGGGCGGGCCGTGGACTCACCTTGTCAAGAAATAAATAAATCAGGTAAGCATAAATGTTGTTTTCTTTCTAATGACACGATGAGTCTACGGATCATCTAATTACTATTGGGATACAATACCCAAGCTAGAGGACACATATGATAAGGGAGGAGCAAGACAGGGAACCTAAACAGAAGGCACCACTGCTTGAAGAACCTTTCTCCCAAAAGAAGCCTCAGCCGAGGCAAAAGTGTAAAATGTATAGAATTTGGAAAAAGTGTGAAGAGAGGACCAAGTTGCAGCCTTGTAAATCTGTTCCACAGAAGCTTCATTTTTGAATGCCCAGGAAGAGGAAACAGCCCTCGTAGAATGAGCCGTAACTCTCTCAGGAGGCAGCTGTCCAGCAGTTTCATAAGCCAAGCGAATGACACTCTTCAGCCACAAAGAAAGAGAAGTAGCCGTAGCTTTCTGCACCTTACGTTTCCCCGAGAAAACCACAAACAGAGCAGAAGACTGACGAAAATCCTAAGTCGCCTGTAAATAGAATTTCAATGCACGCACCACATTCAGATTGTGCAGCAGACGTTCCTTCTGAGAAGGGTTAGGACACAAGGAAGGAACAACAATCTTCTGATTAATGTTCCGATCTGAAACCACCTTAGGGAGAAACCCTAACTTAGTACGCAAAACTACCTTATCCGAATGAAAAATAAGGTAAGGAGAATCATACTGTAATGCCGAGAGCTCTGCAACTCTACGAGCAGATGAAATAGCAACCAGAAACAAAACCTTCCAAGATAATAACTTAATATCTAAGGAATGCATAGGCTCAAACGGATCCTGTTGAAGAACTTTGAGAACTAGATTAGGAATCTGTGAGTGGAGAATCACAAAAAAGAGGGCGCCTCCTAGTGTAGTACTGCAAAGGTGGTTACATAGAACATGACTTGTATTGTGGTTATACTCACAAATAGAGCAGCACCCAGTGTGCTAATTGACGCAGGCTGGGAACTCAGTGTCCCAGCAAAACTGATCCCAAGGCACTGGTTACCAGGTGCTAGGAAAGACGATTCACGCTCAGGCTTCCATATAATCCAAAATATATTTTATTAAAACAAGTAGTATAAAAACATATGGGTATTTGTGTGACCTAAGGTGTATAAAAACAAAAAGATTGCAAAGTGTTTCTCAGCTTAAGCTAGCTGTTTCCTCAGGCATCTGTTCACATCAAGGAAGCACTGGCTTTTAAAGCTTAACTAACCTCCTAAACTCCTCCCACTACCTGTCTAAGCAGGTCTTATCAATTATCAAAATCACTTGACTCCCATAAGTTAACCCCCAGGTGTGTATACCCAAACATATACAAAGTTGTTCAAAAAATATATAAAATATTTTACATTTGATCTTAAAGACAAGCAAGTATAACATTGAAAATATAAAAACATTTGATGTTAGAGGCCCTGATATCACATAGTCTCAACATATCAGACTTCTAATCTTTATCTAGAAATGTGTGATCCATATAGACCAGCATAGCTGAATCTTTATCTAGAAATGTGATCCATATAGACCAACATAGCTGAATCTTTATCTAGAAATGTGTGATCCATATGGACCAGCATAGCTGAATCTATATCTAGAAATGTGTGATCCATATGGACCAGCATAGCTGAATCTTTATCTAGAAATGTGTGATCCATATGGACCAGCATAGCTGAATCACCACCTATTTAAAACATTCATATGTATTCTGAAAAGTCTTTGATAGTAAAGGCTGCTGACCATACACATAACCATTGACACACATTTCAAATTTTCATTCCCCCCTCTCTGTCCATGCCACTGTTTGTTTATATATATATATATATATATATATATATATATATATATATATATATATATATATATATATATTATACACAATGTAAAATCTTAAGTCTATATATATTTTTAGTGTTTCAATCCGATGAAATATAAAACGTAATTCTATCATCTTTATCCCAAAAAGCCCTATTGAAATTCCAATCAGACTCGCATCAAGGAGTATATAACCCTTTATTTTAAGGCTCCCTTTTTCATGGTGAGAGTGTCCGCAAGATTCAGCGTTTTAAAAGCCAAATAAAACATGTCTTTCATTTTAGATAGATAAATGAACCAAATTGAGGGATGAACATGTACAAATCAGTAAGTGTTCACTTAGGGGTAAGAGTGTTGGGTCAATAATCCTGATGGCGGACACTCTCACCATGAAAAAGGGGTAAGTGATCTAACACCTAACTTTACCACTTCCTTGATCTAACGTAGGCAAAGAGAATGACTGGGGTTGGAGGGAAAGGAGGTGATATTTAACAGCTTTGCTGTGGTGCTCTTTGCTGCCTCCTGCTGGGCAGGAGTGATATTCCCAATAGTAATTAGATGATCCGTGGACTCACCGTATCATTAGAAGAAAAAAAAAAAAAGATAGCCCACTGCCTTATTGATGGATAGTAAGATGCCTCACAAGCATAAAAACTATTTTTATATTGCTATTTCTAGATTTACAGCATTAACTTCAAGGCTTTAAATAAAGCATTATTACAAAATAACACATATAATAGATATAAAGGTTATAATATAATATATTACTAATGTTAAAAGGACAGTCTACACCAGAATTTTTATTGTTTTAAAAAGATAATCCCTTTATTACCCATTCCACAGGTTTGCATAACTAACACATTTATAATAATATACTTTTAACCTCTGTGATTATCTTGTATCTAAGCCTCTGCAAACTGCCCCTTTTTTCAGTTCTTTTTACAGACTTGCAGTCTAGCCAATCAGTGCCCACTCCCAGATAACTTCTCGTGCACGAGCACAGTGTTATCTATATGAAATACGTGAACTAACACCCTCTAGTGGTGAAAAACTGTTAAAATGCAATCTGAAAGAGGTGGACTTCAAGGTCTAAGAAATTAGCATATGAACCTCCTAGGTTAAGCTTTCAACTAAGAATACCAAGAGAACAAAGCAAAATTGGTGATAAAAGTAAATTGGAAAATTGTTTAAAATTACATGCTCTATCTGAATCATGAAAGTTTATTTTGGCCTAGACTGTCCCTTTAATTTTGAGAGGGGCCTGGAACCTCAATCACTTCCCAATGAAGGTTCATTTTACACCATTTTGTTTTTGGGGGAAACCCAGAGACATCACTAATAAACAGAAATTGCATTTTTAACCTCGGCAAGTGCCTTTCATTATGGATGCATATTAAAAGTGCAGAGAGAGATTATATACATATATACTTACATATATACACACATACATATGCACACCAATACTTATGTAGTCTTGATACATCATTTTTTTCTTTGTTTTGATTTTGCACAACAAATGTATTTCTGTAACCAACTTTAAAAAGGAAGGGAGTCTACGATATATCAATATCCTTTATTATCATTTTCATTTTACAGTCACAATTCTAGTAAAACACCTTCTCTTTAGATGGCACACAATGAACCCAGCGGCAGACATATTTTCTGGTGTCACATTGATATGAGCAATATTAATAAATTATACAAAATGTGATGCAGTCTTAAAGAAAAAAAACAAAAGTTTAAAAAAAAAAAAGTTTGTTATTACAATAATATATTTCTTTCGCATCTGCCCTTACAGATCTGGGGAATTCTTACAGGTTTTAATGAAAACGAACATTAAAGGGTCATAAAATGTCCCTATATAAAACAAGTCCCTTAATTCTGTTAAAGGGGTAAAAACCTGAACTAACCAATGCAGTTTGACCGTGTTAAAGGCTCACCTGAACATAAAAACCATGAGGTTACTTTTTTAAAGGGATTATATTTCTCTTAAAGGGAAAATGACAGCAACTATTGACTTAATCTTATATTAAAATATCATTGCAAAACCTGTACTCTACATTTGTAATTTCCTATATATATGGCCTGTGGCTTCCCATCTCCAATCTGCTGTAAAACACTGTATGCTACAATAAAAGGACACTAAATGACACTCTAACTTAGAGTTGCGGGTAAGATCTATGGGGTGGAATAGCATTTAATTGACTGCTCTGCCCATCTTGCCGAAGCTGGAATAAAAATTATAACTTAAAGGGACATGAACCCCCCCCCCCAAAAAAAAAAAACAACTTTCCAATTTACTTCTATTATCAATAAGCAGCTAGCTCCCAGCTCCTGAGTCTACCTAGGTATGCCTTTCAACATAAGATAACAGGAAAACAAAGCAAATTGGATAATAGCAGTAAATTTAACAGTTGTTTAAATCGAAACCTCTATCTAAATCATGAAAGAAAAATGTTGTTTCATGTCCCTTTAAAAAGGTAACATTTATTTTTTGTTATACTTTAGTGTCCCTTTATATAAAAGCCATATTTTCCTTGTGCTTTACTCTATGCACAAGTGCTTTTTACCCTGATATAGTAGCTACATACCCGCAGCTGATTAGATAATATTCTATATGTGGCACATACAGCGTTTCACACAACTCAAGGACAAGGGGCAAAAAGTGCAGACCAACCAAATCAACAGATACAAAGAATATAAGCTTAAAGGGAAAGCAAACACAAAATGCAGAACTATATAACATTATCTTAGCGGCACCTTTATAACTAATAAATTTCCTGATTTTTTTATCTCAAAGTTGGTTCAAAAGCGATTTGCGGGCATGCTGTATAGTCACTGTGAGCCCGATCGCGCCATTGAAGTGACCGTAGCTCGCTTCCGCTCTGGTAGAAAAAAATTAAAATCAGGAAATGCATAAGAGTTAAAAAGGTGCCGCCAAGATAATGTTATATAATTCTACACTATGTGCAGAATTATATAACATTATTTTGTAAGCTTACTGTCCCTTTAATAATGATAGTACAGATCAAGTTATACAGCACAAGGTTATGTTAATTGTTGCTGAATATGTCCCTTGTGACAAATCAGTAATGATACCAGTTTTAGCGTTGAAGGTTTGAAACAGTTTATTCTTTGAAGGCTTTTCTTTCCATAGGAAATAAGATACTATACTCTGATACATACAGGTAGTGGGAAAGAACCAATAAGAATGATTTAAAACGTAAAAAAAAGTGGAGCATATTTTAATTCTATTGGATACTGTAATTATTTGTAGTAACAACTCAGGGAGCAGGATTTGTACAAACTAGTTGGAGGGTGTCAATGCCTTTCCAGGGCTTTAGTCAATAACTCGTTAAGACGACCCACCATGGGTCGGGGGTCATCATTAAGTCCAGCTGCAATCATTGCATTCTCATAGATCTAAAGCGAGAGAAAAGATAGTTTAGTAGAAAAATCCAAAATTACTTTGCAATAACCCCCACTGATAACTAATACATTTAATTTCTATATAGCGTTTGTGTTGTTTCAAAAGAAATAAATTATATCTACCAAACCAGACATATTAAAGGGACATTAAACACTAAATAAATGCTAGATAGACTGATGCATTCAAACAAACGATAAGTCTTTAAATAACACGTAGATGTATTTTTTAAAGTTTCATTAGTTGTTTAAATATTGACAAAATAAGTAACATTTTAGTGTCTATAAAACAACGTGAGCTGCCATGTTGTAACTTAGGTTACCTTCTCTGCTGTGGCCAATTAGAGACAGTTATAAATAGGTCACTAGAGTGTGCAGCCAATGGCTGTGTGAGATATAACAGTGTTCTGCACTTCCATTTCTAACAGGAACTGAAAAGCTCATAATTTCCGATTGGAATTACAGGAAAAGGGGACAAAATAAATAATGAAAGTATACTGCAGACTTTTTTTTACATATGTGATTTATCATTTTATACCATCTCAAAGTGTTTAATGTCCCTTTAAAGTTTGCATTGAGGAAACTGACAGCAAGGATTCAAGCTCCTGCATTATATGCGCTCACAAAATTATCTTCAGAGATCCCAGCACAGATATTAAAGGAAAATGGTGCCCAAGTTTTTTTCTTTCATGATTCAGATAGAAATTGCAAATTTAAACAAATTTACAATTTATTTTTATTATCTAAATTATTACATTCATTTGGTATCTTTTGTTGAAAAAGCATTTCTAGATAGGTTCAGAAACAGCAATGCACGACTGGGAGCTAGCGACTGATTGGTGGCTGCACATATATACCTCTAGTTATTGGCTCACTTTATGTGCTCAGATAGTTACCAGATGTGCAGTGCTGCTCATTCAACACACAAGGATACCAAGAGAATGAAGCACATGTCAAAATAGATTCAATTGGAAAGCTGTTTAAAATTAGATGCCCTCAATCACAAAATGATTATTGTTTTAGCATTCATGTCCTGTTAAAGGGACATGAAACCCAAAAATTTGCTTTCATGATTCAGATAGAAAACGTTTCTAATTTACTTTGTTTTCATGTTATTCTTTGTTGAAGATATACCTAGGTAGGTAGTCTGCACGTCTGGGGCACTACATGACAGTAAATAGTGCTGCCATCTAGTGCTCTTGCAAATATATACTATTGTTGCAAAAGTGCTTTAGACACGTGTACACTCCTGAACTTACCTTCCTGATTTTCAACAAAGGATAACAAGAAAACAAAGAAAATGTGATACTAGAAGTAAATTGTAAAGCTATCCAAAAGATTTATCTCTAACATCTAATAAGTTAATGTTTAACAGTTTCCCCAAGCCTTAACTTGTATATTTTATTTCTCCAGCTCTGAGTGTCAGCTCTGCAGCCCGTTTCCAGGCGAGACCCTAATAGCATTTAATACCCTGATCGTACAATCTAAAGAGGGGGGAACCGACTCACCTGATCCAGCAGTAGCTTCGCCAGCTCCTCATCTGTGTCCTTCAGCTGCCCCAGTTTTTTGATAAGAGGATGTCTGAAAGAAAATATACAACAGTGTCACATTACCAGGAGTCTGTGCTATGCCCTCCTGAGCAGGTAACAACAAACTTTAGATTAAGCCTCGAGAACAGCTACAGACTTAAAAGGGATATGAAACCCGAAAACTGTATATTGTGATTCAGATAAAGCATACAATTGTAAACAACTTTCTTATTTATTTCTATTATCAAATTTTCTTCATTCTCTTGGTATCTTTTGTTGAAAAGCAGGGACATAAACTCAGGAGCGTGCACGTGTCTGGAAAACTAGATGTCAGCAGTTTGGCAAGAATGTTATCCATTAGCAAGAGTACTAGATGACAGCACTATTTCCTGTCATGTAGCGCTCCAGATCCCTACCTAAGTATCTCTTCAACACAGAATATCATGTGAACAAAGCAAATTTGATAATAGAAGTAAATTGGAAAGTTTTTTAAATTGTATGTTCTGTCTGAATCACAAAATATTTTTTTGGGTTTCATATTCCTTTAAGATTTCACAAACAGATTCTTAGGACAGGAAGACAACATAAGACCAAATACTAATAAATCTCTATTAAACCAAATGTAGCTTTTAGTCTGCAGATATTGTTTTGTTCCCTGTTAACCTAATGCTCTGACAGTTTACTGGAACAAGTTGTCATTCTGTAAAAGTAACTAAGTAACTATCTACTGTAAGAGAACTGTTAAAGTGAATGTCAACTTTCAAGAATGAGTGCCCGGTCTTTAAAAATCCTATTAAAAACAGGGGCACTTTCATTCATGAAAGTTTACACTTCACCCGTTTTGTTAAACTACTTACCTTTTCTTCTTTAAACCGGAGAATCTCCTGCCGCTCGTCTCTTCTTACGTCAGCAATGACGAATATGGCATCCTCCAATCACGGCTTTCCCCCCAGGGGAATCATTGCCTGAGGCAACGCCATGATTGGAGGAAGCCGGATTCGTCATTGCTGACGTTAGAAGAGACGAGCTGCAGGCGGGGAAATCGCTGATCCAGCTTGCAAGAAGGAAAGGTAAAACGATGAAATGTAAACTTTCATGAATGAAAGTGCCTCTGTTTTTAGTAATATTTTTAAAAACTGGGCACTCATTCGTGAAATTTTACCTTCACTTTAAGTGCTCTTTTTTCTGACTTAAGACACATTGGCCGCAGGACATATGAACATTGATATTTGCTCACTTATTAAAGGGACACTGAACCCAAATTTTTTCTTTCGTGATTCAGATAGAGCATGACATTTTAAGCAACTTTCTAATTTACTCCTATTATCAAATTTTCTTTATTCTCTAAGGCCTAGATTTGGAGTTCGGCGGTAAATGGGCTGCTAACGCTCCGCGGGCTTTTTTCTGGCCGCACCATAAATTTAACTCTGGTATCGAGAGTTCAAACAAATGCTGCGTTAGGCTCCAAAAAAGGAGCGTAGAGCATTTTTACCGCAAATGCAACTCTCGATACCAGAGTTGCTTACGGACGCGGCCGGCCTCAAAAACGTGCTCGTGCACGATTCCCCCATAGGAAACAATGGGGCTGTTTGAGCTTAAAAAAAACCTAACACCTGCAAAAAAGCAGCGTTCAGCTCCTAACGCAGCCCCATTGTTTCCTATGGGGAAACACTTCCTACGTCTGCACCTAACACTCTAACATGTACCCCGAGTCTAAACACCCCTAGCCTTACACTTATTAACCCCTAATCTGCCGCCCCCGCTATCGCTGACCCCTGCATATTTTTTTAAACCCCTAATCTGCCGCTCCGTAAACCGCCGCAACCTACGTTATCCCTATGTACCCCTAATCTGCTGCCCTAACATCGCCGACCCCTATATTATATTTATTAACCCCTAATCTGCCCCCCTCAACGTCGCCGACACCTGCCTACACTTATTAACCCCTAATCTGCCGAGCGGACCTGAGCGCTACTATAATAAAGTTATTAACCCCTAATCCGCCTCACTAACCCTATCATAAATAGTATTAACCCCTAATCTGCCCTCCCTAACATCGCCGACACCTAACTTCAATTATTAACCCCTAATCTGCCGACCGGAGCTCACCGCTATTCTAATAAATGTATTAACCCCTAAAGCTAAGTCTAACCCTAACACTAACACCCCCCTAAGTTAAATATAATTTTTATCTAACGAAATAAATTAACTCTTATTAAATAAATGATTCCTATTTAAAGCTAAATACTTACCTGTAAAATACATCCTAATATAGCTACAATATAAATTATAATTATATTATAGCTATTTTAGGATTAATATTTATTTTACAGGCAACTTTGTAATTATTTTAACCAGGTACCATAGCTATTAAATAGTTAAGAACTATTTAATAGTTACCTAGTTAAAATAATAACAAAATTACCTGTAAAATAAGTCCTAACCTAAGTTATAATTAAACCTAACACTACCCTATCAATAAAATAATTAAATAAACTACCTACAATTACCTACAATTAACCTAACACTACACTATCAATAAATTAATTAAACACAATTCCTACAAATAAATACAATTAAATAAACTAGCTAAAGTACAAAAAATAAAAAAGATCTAAGTTACAGAAAATAAAAAAATATTTACAAACATAATAAAAATATTACAACAATTTTAAACTAATTACACTTACTCTAAGCCCCCTAATAAAATAACAAAGACCCCCAAAATAAAAAATTCCCTACCCTATTCTAAATTAAAAAAGTTACAAGCTCTTTTACCTTACCAGCCCTGAACAGGGCCCTTTGCGGGGCATGCCCCAAGAATTTCAGCTCTTTTGCCTGTAAAAAAAACACATACAATACCCCCCCCCAACATTACAACCCACCACCCACATACCCCTAATCTAACCCAAACCCCCCTTAAATAAACCTAACACTAAGCCCCTGAAGATCTTCCTACCTTGTCTTCACCATACCAGGTTCACCGATCCGTCCTGAAGAGCTCCTCCGATGTCCTGATCCAAGCCCAAGCGGGGGCTGAAGAGGTCCATGATCCGGTCAAAGTCTTCATCCAAGCGGGGAAGAAGAGGATCTTCCATCCGATTGAAGTCATCATCCAGGCGGCATCTTCGATCTTCTTCCATCCGGAGCGAAGCGGCAGGATCCTGAAGACATCCAGCGCGGAACATCCATCCGGACCGACGACGAATGACTGTTCCTTTAAGGGACGTCATCCAAGATGGCGTCCCTCGAATTCCGATTGGCTGATAGGATTCTATCAGCCAATCGGAATTAAGGTAGGAATTTTCTGATTGGCTGATGGAATCAGCCAATCAGAATCTAGTTCAATCCGATTGGCCGATCCAATCAGCCAATCAGATTGAGCTCGCATTCTATTGGCTGATCGGAACAGCCAATAGAATGCGAGCTCAATCTGATTGGCTGATTGGATCAGCCAATCGGATTGAACTTGATTCTGATTGGCTGATTCCATCAGCCAATCAGAAAATTCCTACCTTAATTCCGATTGGCTGATAGAATCCTATCAGCCAATCGGAATTCGAGGGACGCCATCTTGGATGACGTCCCTTAAAGGAACAGTCATTCGTCGTTCAGTCGTCGGTCCGGATGGATGTTCCGCGCTGGATGTCTTCAGGATCCTGCCGCTTCGCTCCGGATGGAAGAAGATCGAAGATGCCGCCTGGATGATGACTTCAATCGGATGGAAGATCCTCTTCTGCCCCGCTTGGATGAAGACTTTGACCGGATCATGGACCTCTTCAGCCCCCGCTTGGGCTTGGATCAGGACATCGGAGGAGCTCTTCAGGACGGATCGGTGAACCTGGTATGGTGAAGACAAGGTAGGAAGATCTTCAGGGGCTTAGTGTTAGGTTTATTTAAGGGGGGTTTGGGTTAGATTAGGGGTATGTGGGTGGTGGGTTGTAATGTTGGGGGGGGGGGGTATTGTATGTGTTTTTTTTACAGGCAAAAGAGCTGAAATTCTTGGGGCATGCCCCGCAAAGGGCCCTGTTCAGGGCTGGTAAGGTAAAAGAGCTTGTAACTTTTTTAATTTAGAATAGGGTAGGGAATTTTTTATTTTGGGGGTCTTTGTTATTTTATTAGGGGGCTTAGAGTAGGTGTAATTAGTTTAAAATTGTTGTAATATTTTTATTATGTTTGTAAATATTTTTTTATTTTCTGTAACTTAGATCTTTTTTATTTTTTGTACTTTAGCTAGTTTATTTAATTGTATTTATTTGTAGGAATTGTGTTTAATTAATTTATTGATAGTGTAGTGTTAGGTTAATTGTAGGTAATTGTAGGTAGTTTATTTAATTATTTTATTGATAGTCTAGTGTTAGGTTTAATTATAACTTAGGTTAGGACTTATTTTACAGGTAATTTTGTTATTATTTTAACTAGGTAACTATTAAATAGTTCTTAACTATTTAATAGCTATTGTACCTGGTTAAAATAATTACAAAGTTGCCTGTAAAATAAATATTAATCCTAAAATAGCTATAATATAATTATAATTTATATTGTAGCTATATTAGGATGTATTTTACAGGTAAGTATTTAGCTTTAAATAGGAATCATTTATTTAATAAGAGTCAATTTATTTCGTTAGATAAAAATTATATTTAACTTAGGGGGGTGTTAGTGTTAGGGTTAGACTTAGCTTTAGGGGTTAATACATTTATTAGAATAGCGGTGAGCTCCGGTCGGCAGATTAGGGGTTAATAAGTGTAGGCAGGTGTCGGCGATGTTAGGGAGGGCAGATTAGGGGTTAATACTATTTATGATAGGGTTAGTGAGGCGGATTAGGGGTTAATAACTTTATTATAGTAGCGCTCAGGTCCGCTCGGCAGATTAGGGGTTAATAAGTGTAGGCAGGTGTCGGCGACGTTGAGGGGGGGGGGGCAGATTAGGGGTTAATAAATATAATATAGGGGTCGGCGATGTTAGGGGCAGCAGATTAGGGGTACATAGGGATAACGTAGGTGGCGGCGATTTGCGGTCGGAAGATTAGGGGTTAATTATTTTAAGTAGCTGGCGGCGACGTTGTGGGGGGCAAGTTAGGGGTTAATAAATGTAATACAGGGGTCGGCGGGGTTAGGGGCAGCAGATTAGGGGTACATAAGTATAATGTAGGTGGCGGTCGGCAGATTAGGGGTTAAAAATTTTAATCGAGTGGCGGCGGTGTGGGGGGAGCTCGGTTTAGGGGTACATAGGTAGTTTATGGGTGTTAGTGTACTTTAGGGTACAGTAGTTAAGAGCTTTATAAACCGGCGTTAGCCAGAAAGCTCTTAACTCCTGCTATTTTCAGGCGGCTGGAATTTTGTCGTTAGAGCTCTAACGCTCACTTCAGAAACGACTCTAAATACCGGCGTTAGAAAGATCCCATTGAAAAGATAGGCTACGCAAATGGCGTAGGGGGATCTGCGGTATGGAAAAGTCGCGGCTGAAAAGTGAGCGTTAGACCCTTTAATCACTGACTCCAAATACCAGCGGGCGGCCAAAACCAGCGTTAGGAGCCTCTAACGCTGGTTTTGACGGCTACCGCCGAACTCCAAATCTAGGCCTTAGTATCTTCATTTGAAATGCAAGAATGTAAGTTTAGATGCCGGCCTATTTTTGGGGAACAACCTGGATTGTCCTTGCTGATTGGTGGATAAATTCATCCACCAATAAAAAAGTGCTTTCCAGAGTTTTGAACCAAAAAATTGCTTAGATGCCTTTTTCAAATAAAGATAGCAAGAGAACAAAGAAAAAATGATAATAGGAGTAAATTAGAAAGTTGCTTAAAATTTCTGCTCTATCTGAATCACGAAAGAAAAAAAAATTGGGTTCAGTGTCCCTTTAAGATTGTACAAATTTCACAGGAAATGGTTTTAGGTTCTAGTAATTTAAAACAAATAAGCAGACGTGTTTACATAGGTAGATATTCATAACTCAAATTGTATTATTTAATTTAGAAATCAAAATTATGTGTGACTTGTCACAAGCTTGGTAGTTTAGATCAGTGCTTCCTTAAAAATCTCTTGGGTCCCTACAGGACGTGATAATGTTCTATGAGTGATGCGACTGTGTTTGTGTCTATATGTGTACATGCATCTTTTTTTCTAAAAGAAAAGGTGCCAGTACTCATTGATTTTTGATTGATATATTCTGCTCAGAAACTTTGAGAAAAGCAAAGGTTCAAGATTATTTACGTTTGATGCATTTTTGCAGCCCCCTCTTGTGAATACTTGTGTGTTTACATGATGATTACAAAAATTGCCTCCTATGAGTTGGCAGAGGTGGGGATACTGAGTACCAGTTAGTAACCCCACAAAAAAACAAAAACAATTATATATATTATTATTATATACTTTAAATAGCATCAACCAGGCTGCGAGTCAAAAGTTGAATACAGCATCCTCATCACGACAGCACTTACAGGATTTGCGAATAAAATGTAACATTTACAAAAAAAAAACACAAAAAAAAAAAAAACATAATTTATGTAAGAACTTACCTGATAAATTCATTTCTTTCATATTAGCAAGAGTCCATGAGCTAGTGACGTATGGGATATACATTCCTACCAGGAGGGGCAAAGTTTCCCAAACCTTAAAATGCCTATAAATACACCCCTCACCACACCCACAATTCAGTTTAACGAATAGCCAAGAAGTGGGGTGATAAGAAAAAAGTGCGAAAGCATATAAAATAAGGAATTGGAATAATTGTGCTTTATACAAAAAAATCATAACCACCACAAAAAAAGGGCGGGCCTCATGGACTCTTGCTAATATGAAAGAAATGAATTTATCAGGTAAGTTCTTACATAAATTATGTTTTCTTTCATGTAATTAGCAAGAGTCCATGAGCTAGTGACGTATGGGATAATGACTACCCAAGATGTGGATCTTTCCACACAAGAGTCACTAGAGAGGGAGGGATAAAATAAAGACAGCCAATTCCTGCTGAAAATAATCCACACCCAAAATAAAGTTTAATGAAAAAACATAAGCAGAAGATTCAAACTGAAAATGCTGCCTGAAGTACTTTTCTACCAAAAACTGCTTCAGAAGAAGAAAATACAACAAAATGGTAGAATTTGGTAAAAGTATGCAAAGAGGACCAAGTTGCCGCTTTGTAAATCTGATCAACCGAAGCTTCATTCCTAAACGCCCAGGAAGTAGAAACTGACCTAGTAGAATGAGCTGTAATCCTATGAGGCGGAGTCTTACCCGACTCAACATAGGCAGGATGAATTAAAGATTTCAACCAAGATGCCAAAGAAATGGCAGAAGTTTTCTGGCCTTTCTAAAACCGGAAAAGATAACAAATAAACTAGAAGTCTTTCGGAAAGACTTAGTAGCTTCAACATAATATTTCAAAGCTCTAATAACATCCAAAGAATGCAACGATTTCTCTTTAGAATTCTTAGGATTAAGACATAATGAAGGAACCACAATGTCTCTACTAATGTTGTTGGAATTCACAACTTAGGTAAAAATTCAAAAGAAGTTCGCAACACCGCCTTATCCTGATGAAAAATCAGAAAAGGAGACTCACAAGAAAGAGCAGATAATTCAGAAACTCTTCTGGCAGAAGAGATGGCCAAAAGGAACAAAACTTTCCAAGAAAGTAATTTAATATCCAATGAATGCATAGGTTCAAATGGAGGAGCTTGAAGAGCCCCCAGAACCAAATTCAAACTCCAAGGAGGAGAAATTGACTTAATGACAGGCTTTATACGAACCAAAGCTTGTACAAAACAATGAATATCAGGAAGAATAGCAATCTGTCTGTGAAAAAGAACAGAAAGAGCAGAGATTTGACCTTTCAAGGAACTTGCGGACAAACCCTTATCTAAACCATCCTGAAGAAACTGTAATATTCTCGGTATTCTAAAAGAATGCCAAGAAAAATGATGAGAAAGACACCAAGAAATATAAGTCTTCCAGACTCTATAATATATCTCTCTGGATACAGATTTACGAGCCTGTAACATAGTATTAATCACAGAGTCAGAGAAACCTCTTTGACCAAGAATCAAGCGTTCAATCTCCATACCTTTAAATTTAAGGATTTCAGATCCTGATGGAAAAAAGGACCTTAAGACAAAAGGTCTGGTCTTAACGGAAGAGTCCACGGTTGGCAAGAGGCCATCCGGACAAGATCCGCATACCAAAACCTGTGAGGCCATGCCGGAGCTACCAGCAGAACAAACGAGCATTCCTTCAGAATCTTGGAGATTACTCTTGGAAGAAGAACTAGAGGCGGAAAGATATAGGCAGGATGATACTTCCAAGGAAGTGATAATGCATCCACTGCCTCCGCCTGAGGATCCCGGGATCTGGACAGATACCTGGGAAGTTTCTTGTTTAGATGAGAAGCCATCAGATCTATTTCTGGAAGTTCCCACATTTGAACAATCTGAAGAAATACCTCTGGGTGAAGAGACCATTCGCCCGGATGCAACGTTTGGCGACTGAGATAATCCGCTTTCCAATTGTCCATACCTGGGATATGAACCGCAGAGATTAGACAGGAGCTGGATTCCGCCCAAACCAAAATTCGAGATACTTCTTTCATAGCCAGAGGACTGTGAGTCCCTCCTTGATGATTGATGTATGCCACAGTTGTGACATTGTCTATCTGAAAACAAATGAACAACTCTCTCTTGAGAAGAGGCCAAGACTGAAGAGCTCTGAAAATTGCACGGAGTTCCAAAATATTGATCGGAAATCTCACCTCCTGAGATTCCCAAACCCCTTGTGCCGTCAGATACCCCCACACAGCTCCCCAACCTGTAAGACTTGCATCTGTTGAGATTATAGTCCAGGTCGGAAGAACAAAGAAGCCCCCTGAACTAAACGATGGTGATCTGTCCACCATGTCAGAGAGTGTTGTAAAATCGGTTTAAAGATATTAATTGAGATATCTTTGAGTAATCCCTGCACCATTGGGTCAGCATACAGAGCTGAAGAGGTCGCATGTGAAAACGAGCAAAGGAGATCGCATCTGATGCGGTAGTCCTAAGACCCAACATTTCCATGCATAAGGCTACCAAAGGGAATGATTGTGACTGAAGGTTTTGACAAGCTGATATCAATGTTAAACTTCTCTTGTCTGACAAGGACAGAGTCATAGACACTGAATTTATCTAGAAACCTAAAAAGGTTACCCTTGTCTGAGGAATCAATGAACTGAATGGTAAATTGATCCTCCAACCATGAAATTGAAGAAACAACACAAGTCGATTCGTATGAGATTCTTCGAAAATGAGAAGACTGAGCAAGTACCAAGATATCGTCCAAATAAGGAAATAGCAAAACCCTATTCTCTGATTACAGAAAAAAGGGGCACCGAGAACCTTTGAAAAAAATTCTTGGAACTGAGGCTAGGCCAAACGGTAGAGCCACAAAACTGGTAATGCTTGTCTAAAAAGAGAATCTCAGACACTAAAAGTGATCTGGATGAATCGGAATATGCAGATACACATCCTGTAAATCTATTGTAGACATATAATGCCCTTGCTAAACAAAAGGCAGGATAGTCCTACAGTAACCATCTTGAATGTTGGTATCCTAACATAACGATTCAATAATGACAGATCCGGAACTGGTCTGAAGGAATTGACCTTCTTTGGTACAAATGAAGAGATAAAATAAAACCCCAGCCCCTGTTCCAGAACTGGAACTGGCATAAATACTCCAGCCAACTCTAGATCTGAAACACATTACAGAAATGCTGAGCCTTTGCTGTGTTAACTGGGACACGGGAAAGAAAAGAATCTCTTAGCAGGAGGCCTTAACTTGAAGCCAATTCTGTACCTTTCTGAAACAATGTTTCTGAAACCAGAGATTAAGAACGGAATTGATCCAAATTTCTTTGAAGAAAACGTAATCTGCCCCATACCAGCTGAGCTGGAATAAGGGCCGCACCTTCATAGGTACTTAGGAGCTGGCTATAGGTTTCTATAAGGCTTGGATATATTCCAAACTGGAAATAGATTCCAAACTGATACCGCTCCTGAGGATGAAGGATCAGGCTTTTGTTCCTTGTAAGGAAAGGAACTAAAATGATTATTTACCCTGGAAAGAAAGGGAAAGCAAAGATGACTTAGAAGACATGTCAGCATTCCAAGTTTAATCCATAAAGCTTCTCTAGCTAAAATAGCTAGAGACATATACCTGACATCAACTCTAATGATATCAAAAGATGGTATCACCAATAAAATTATTAGCATGTTATAGAATAATAATAATGCTATAAAATTATGATCTGTTACTTGTTGCTCTAAAGCTTCTAATCAAAAAGTTGAAGCTGCAGCAACATCCGCTAAAAATATAGCAGGTCTAAGAAGATTACCTGAACATAAGTAAGCTTTTCTTAGAAAGGATTCAATTTTCCTATCTAAAGGATCCTTAAATGAAGTACTATCTGCCGTAGGAATAGTAGTACATTAGCAGGAGTAGAGATAGCCCCATAACCTTAGGGATTTTTGTCTCAAAAAACTCTAATCTGTCAGATGGCACAGGATATAATTTGCTTAAACGTCTAGAAGGAGTAAATAAAGTACCCAAATTATTCCATTCCCTGGAAATTACTTCAGAAATAGCATCAGGGAGATAAAACACTTCTGGAATAACTACAGGAGATTTAAAAAACCTTATTTAAACGTTTACATTTAGAATCAAGAGGACCAGAATCCTCTATTTCTAATGCAAATAACACTTCTTTAAGTAAAGAACGAATAAATTCCATCTTGAACAAATACAAAGATTTATCAGCATCAACCTCTGAGACAGAAACCTCTGAACCAGAAGAACCATTATCAGTATCAGAATGATGATGTTCATTTAAAAATTCATCTGAAAAAAGAGAAGTTTTAAAAGACTTTTATGTATACTAGAAGGAGAAATAACAGACATAGCCTTCTTAATGGATTTAAAAAATAAAATCTCTTATGTTATCAGGAACACTCTGAAAATTAGATGTTGACGGAACAGCAACAGGTAATGTAACAGTACTAAAGGAAATTTTATCTGCATTAATAAGTTTGACATGACATGCAATACAAATAACAGCTGGAGAAACAGATACCAAAAGTTTATAGCAGATACACTTAGCTTGGTAGCTCCAGCACTGTGCAGTGACTTTCCTGAAGTAACTTCTGACTCAGTTGCAACGTGGAACATCTTGCAATATGTAAAAGAAAAAAACATATAAAGCAAAATTGATCAAATTCCTTAAATGACAGTTTCAGGAATGGGAAAAAATGCCAAAGAACAAGCTTCTAGCAACCAGAAGCAATAAAAAATGAGACTTAAATAATGTGGAGACAAAAGTGACGCCCATATTTTTTCGCGCCAAATAAGACGCCCACATTATTTGGCGCCTAAATGCTTTTTGGCGCCAAAAATGACGCCACATCTGGAACGCCGACATTTTTGGCGCAAAATAACGTCAAAGAATGACGCAACTTCCGGCGACACGTATGACGCCGGAAACGGAAATAGAATTTTTGCGCCAAAAAAGTCCGCGCCAAGAATGACGCAATAAAATGAAGCATTTTCAGCCCCCGCGAGCCTAACAGCCCACAGGGAAAAAGTCAAATTTTAAGGTAAAAAATGTTAAATTAAAATGCATTATCCCAAATATGAAACTGACTGTCTGAAAAATAAGGAAAGTTGAACATTCTGAGTCAAGGCAAATAAATGTTTGAATACATATATTTAGAACTTTATAAACAAAGTGCCCAACCATAGCTAGGAGTGTCACAGAAAATAAGACTTACTTACCCCAGGACACTCATCTACATATAGCAGATAGCCAAACCAGTACTGAAACGAGAATCAGCAGAGGTAATGGTATATATAAGAGTATATCGTCGATCTGAAAAGGGAGGTAAGAGATGAATCTCTACGACCGATAACAGAGAACCTATGAAATAGACCCCTTAGAAGGAGATCACTGCATTCAAATAGGCAATACTCTCCTCACATCCCTCTGACATTCACTGCACGCTGAGAGGAAAACCGGGCTCCAACTTGCTGCGGAGCGCATATCAACGTAGAATCTAGCACAAACTTACTTCACCACCTCCATCGGAGGCAAAGTTTGTAAAACTGAATTGTGGGTGTGGTGAGGGGTGTATTTATAGGCATTTTAAGGTTTGGGAAACTTTGCCCCTCCTGGTAGGAATGTATATCCCATACGTCACTAGCTCATGGACTCTTGCTAATTACATGAAAGAAAACTCCATTATCTATCTATATATATATATATATATATATATATATATATATATATATATATATATATATATATATATATATATATATATATATATATATATATATATATATATATATATATATATATATATATATATATATTACACAGAGTCTAACCGTTAGTGATTAGCAATGATTTATTTTCACTAATAATCTCCTTGCTTGTGTGGTTTATTGATGTATATATAAAAAAAAAAAAAATGTATACCCATCTGACAAGCAAAGATTAGCCTGAGAATAATACACAGTTGTATTTTTTTGAATTAGTTGTTTATTTTAGAAATATAATTACAGGTAGCCCTCAGTTTACGCCGGGGTTAGGTTCCAGAAGGAATGGTTGTAAATTGAAACCGTTGTAAATTGAAACCCAGTTTATAATGTAAGTCAATGGGAAGTGAGGGAGTTAGGTTCCAGGCCCCTCTCAAAATTGTCATAAGTAACGCCTAATACATTATTTTTAAAGCTTTGAAATGAAGACTTTAAATGTTAACCTTTTAAAGCCGTTATGCCGTTCCATTCCGTCATAATTAGACTGGGCTTTAAAGCCGTTATGACGGAATGGAACGTCATAACTAACAGCTGTCCTGAAGCCTTCTGTGCTTCAGGGATTTAATCGCGGTCTGGAGGGCGTTCCTAGGATTGTAGGGACGCCCCCCAGATGCGATCCAATAATTGAAATCTCGCGATCGTATGCACGATCGCGTAGTTTCAATTTGTCTACATCGGAACAGTTGTTCCGATGTAGGCACTTTAACCCTGTCACGAAAGGGTTAAACAACATTTTAAACCTAATAAAATAATCACACAACACAGAATATATAATTAAACTAAGTTAAATGAACAAAAACATTTGCTAAACAGCATTATAAACCTAATAAAATAATCACACAACACAGACTTCACTTGCATTTTTCTGCAAACAGTTCTTTCTATGCATTCCAATCTGGACTGATTTATAGACAGGAAGATCTTGTTCCTTTGAAATCTGCTCGATAGCTCGGTCTGGTTAAACTGATTAATTTCGGCTTGCTTGGCTTTGCTGCAACACAAGCGGACAGCTCTACCTACTGGCTATTTTAATAAATGCACTGCTTCTCAATGCTTTTCAATAGCAGTCACATGACTGGAAAAAAAGGTTGTTATTCTGAAACTGTAAATTGAACAGTTGTAAAACGAGGGTCACCTGTATTTATTTTGTCTCCTTTTACTGTAATTTAAAGTGAAGGTAACGTTTTCAGAGTTGGAACACATCAAAGCATTTGTTAATCCTTACATAAACTAATCGCTAACTTTTTTTCTCTATATATCATTTATACTTTGCAAACTATAAAGATTTATAATTCCCTACAGTTTCCATTTTGGACTCCTCCCAAACCCTATTTCCTGCTTTTCTGTTCTTTGACATATAGAGCGGTCCCACCTGCTCTATACGTCTTTCTAAATCGAGTTCACATCGCTCTCTACTGCGCATGCGCTAACTGGCAAACTCATTCTGAATTGCGCATGCGTTAAATGCCTGGAAACATAGTATTTGTAACTAATAACCAGTCACTTGTTAAAAGTAATTTCATCATTGCTTGTCAAAATTGTAGCCGTCCGTATTATAGACGTCTGTAGGAAGCCTAGTACGCATTATGTTAATTTAAACATAACATTACGCATGAGTGAATCGGGAGCGTGCATGGATTCCGAGATGAGCAAAAAAAATATATAGTGCATATAAAATATAAAAATGTGATCCACACAGAAAACAAAAATAAATAAATATAATTTCGGGTTGAATTTGCGGACCATCAAACAGTGAGTAAAAACGGGTATAACTTTATTTACACTAAGAATGAAAAAAATTGATGAATGAAAGTCATATTCATTTTGAGGAAAGCATAATTTTCCGGATTGAGATTTAAATTACAGGAACATAATTAATCACTTTCTATTACAATATAAATTGTTCCTTTTAGACAAAATCTGCTCTATGAATCAGTAAATCACAATTCTGTCACTGTCTTGTCTCACTCTCCCTTTCTTTACACATACGTCATATTACTCAGCAATCTCATCCTCTGCAGAGTTGGCAAGTGCTTTTAGAATTTGGAGAAGCTTTTTTTCCCACTCCCAGACTCACCCTGTATTAATCTCCAGTGTGGGCTGCAAAATCTGTGCTCGCTCTTCACTTGTCTTGGCGAGCTGCTGCGTGCGCAGAAAGTGTCGCGCTGCTCCCATCTCTAACACTGTGATCATAGCTGGGTGAGTGTCCAAACGTGGTGTCACCTGCGGGAAGCATGCTTGGTGTTAAAGTACCAGAAGAGGAGGGCATCAGCAAGGGATAGTCGGTGCCAGGTAGGCATGTGCATTCTGTGCAAACCCAGATATCTGTGTTACACTAATAAATCAGGTGCTGAAAAGGGCTGAATGCTCTGCCTGTGGCCATATTCGGCATTTGTTTTTTAAAACGAATGCCGAATATGAATTAATGCACAAGCATTGTTAAAGGGATATGAAACCCAAATTTTTTCTTTCATGATTCAGATATGCAATTTTTTTTTAAAAAAAAGTTCTAATTTATTTTTTTTGTTCTTTTTTAATCTTTTGTTGAAAAACAGGGACGTATGCTTAAGAGCCGGCCAATTCTGGAGCACTATATGGCAGCAGTGTTGCAAGAATGTATCCATTTGCAAGAGCACTAGATGACAGCGCTATTTCCTGCCATGTAGTGCTCCAGATGCTACCTAGGTATTTCTTCAACACAGAATAACACGGGAACAAAGCAAATTTAATAATAGAAGTAAATGGAAACTTTTTTTAAAAAAATTGTATGTTCTGTCTGAATCACAAATGACATTTTTTGGGTTTCATATCCTGAAAAACTATTATGCAAAGAAGTGGCATCACCCTGGTACATAATCGCAAGTTACCTTGATATTGGTTACTCGAGTCCCCAGTCCATTCCGCATCCAGGCCATTAAATCCTCAGCTTCCTTTTCTGGAATTAGTTCCGATTCTGCAGTGCAAGAATGGTGAGTGACAATTAAGCCTGATCTCCCAATTTCTCTGCTCCCCACTTAAAAGACAAAAAAGCATCAGTAATACCTGGACGGTTATCCTCAAACTTATCCTCCTTATAGTGATCCACGACTATGTCAGTCTCTACGGAGATGAGTTTCTTCCGATCAAACTCTCGCAGGTGCAAGAGGGTGAGTTCATCAAACTGCTCATAGCAGAACAGGACCTGGGGAGGACAAGAAAAGGCTGAGTCTCTGCTCTCTATACAGATCTCCCTTATTCTTCTGATTACGGCGAGAAGAAAAACTAAAGGAACGGGGGAAAAGGTGAGGGAAATATCAGCAAATATGATGAACAGATTGCATTACTCTTACCTCGGTCTGCTTCTTTTTCATGGCCTCATAGTAGGGACTATGCTCTGCCAGGTGGCGGTTGGGTGCGCACAAGTAGTAGATGTTGCGTGTGCCCGGCTGCATGCGGCTGGCATATTCAGTCAGGTTGGTCTGCTGCCCTGCGGGTAGTGCAGAGGATTCAAAGCGCAGCAATTTTGCAATATCCTCCTAAGAGAGAACATAAAAGTCTGGTGATCACAATAGGAACCTGATTTGGGGAGGTAATACAGCAGGTAAGGCCAGTAGGAGGTCTCATTTTATAGGAAGAGCTATTAGCAGCAGGTAGGGTCTTATATCAAGCTATAAAGGACTAGTTAGGTCTTATCTTGCATGATATATACAGTTTTAGAGACCATACTCACAGAAGGATAGAACTAAACTAGTAACGGTTCAAGGGAGGCCAACAAACTGGTACATGACCATAGCTTAAAAATGACATGAAACCCAAAATGTTTCTGTAATTATTCAGAAAGAGCATGCAATTTTATACAACTTTACAATTTACTTCATTCTCTTGGTACCTTTTGTTGCAGGGGTAGCAATGCACTACTGGGAGCTAGCTGAACACATCAGGTGAGCCAATCACAGGAAGCATATGTGCAGCCACTAATCAGCAGCTAGCTCCCAGTACTGCACTGCTGTTTCTGAGCCTAACTAGGTATGCTTTTAAACAAAAGGATACCAAGAGAACAACTCAAATTAGATAGAAGTAAATTGGAAAATGTTGACTTTGCTGTCCCTTTAAAGGGGAAAGAGGTGATATAATTAATATACTTCAATTGTATTACAAGATTTAATAGTCTGCAAGCATTTTTCACAAAAAGAGCAATGCCAGAACAAGGGGTCATGATCTTTATCTGGAGGGTACAGAAGTACTAGTTTACATAAAGGGGCAGAGACTTCCGAAATAGGCGGTAAGGACGAATAATGTAAGAGGATTTGAGAATACCAGAGATTTGTATAAGGATAAACGTGAAAAATATTTACTGTGGATACTGTAGAATACATTTGTATCTGGTAATTGATAATGACAATTCCTGCTATGGTGCTGTGATTGCTCTGTAACATTTGTACTAAATAATAAGTATGCTGACTCTATAATATATGGATGTTTAGTTGCTTTTCTTATATTATAGAAAACAAGAGTACAGAAATAATGCATGATCATTATAGGTACATAAAAGCCAGAATTAAACTTTCATGATTCAGATAGAGCAAACAATTAACCCCTTCCCGCTGTTAGGATGTTCCATGCCGTCCTAACCGCACTGGGCTTTAGCGCCGTTAGGACGGCATGGAACGTCCTAGCTGTTCTGCCAAAACTACTTCCTACCTGAGATTGCGGACTGGAGGGCATGCCTAGCGTCATAGGCACTCCCCCCTGACCCAATCGCATTATTGAAATCACGCAATTGCATGAGCAATTGCTTGAAACCTCATGGAACTAGCACCATCCCCAACATCTCATTGCTGCACTGTTACGGTGAACTTTGGACATTTGTACGGAAGTGACTATCAGGCTGGACAAACAATTAGTATTGACATGTTTGCTGTCTGCTGTCCCTATACTGATATAGCCTGAAAACTATTTATATTTTGTCATATTGCTGCCAGTTACAGATATAAACAGATATAAACATCAGTATGTGGCTTCTGAGCATTCAGAGTTTGTGCTGGAGGTGTACTGCTCATTACAAACATGCTGGGGATGCATATCCAACATATACATAGGTGGTGTCTGTATGAACTGACCTTTTAGACTAAAAATAAACTTGTGATAGAGATAACTATCATTTTAGCAATGAAGTGCTTTTAAAGAAATAGTAAACGTAGCTATAAAGCATTCAGTGTTGCTACAGCAAATTAATATTTTACCTTTAAAACCTGTTCTGGTAGAGCACTACTTTTTTTAAAAAAAAATTAAATTCAGCAGCGGGCAGTAAAGCCAGTTAGAAGGCTGCCTACCGCACTATTTCATAGAAACATACAATCTGACAGTAGATAAAAACCAAACCAGTCTACCCATATTACGTTACTGTTTTCTTAAGATAGCCTTACGCATATCCCAAGCTTTTTTTTCTTCTTTTAATTCTTTGAAGTTTTTTCCATGAATCCACCACCATTTCTCCCGAATCTGCTACCCTTTTGTGACCATTGTTTCAGTATTTTTTTGTGGAAAATGCTTTCAGTTTATATTTAAAGGTTTCTATCATGTCACCTCTTTCCCTTCTCTCCTCTAAACTAGAGATATTTAGGTTAGAGTCTTTCTTTGTACGCTTTATATTTTACACCAGTGATCTGTAAAATGGCATAAGAACCCTGCTATTTCTGCTACTAATACCTCTCCCAATGCAACCAAGTATTCTACTGGCTGCACTGCTGCATTGTGCACCTAATTTTAAATCATCTGAAATAATAATTCCAAAGACCCGTTCCTCTTTAATTACAGTCAGTAATGTACCGTTGAGACTACAATTGGTCTTTGGGTTTTTAGATCCTGTATGCATAATTATGTTCTTTGTAATATTACATTTTAGATCCCATTTATTTGCCCAGTCCTCTGTTTTGTTTTTTATATATCAGTGTTAATTTGATGTGCCCCTCCTGGAAAGTCAAATTTCTGTATCATCCGCAAACAAGCAAACCTGACCCTGAAGCCCATTTCTCACTCCTGATTCTGCCTGTCTGCCCGGCTCACATCACTCCTTTATCAAGCCAGGCAGACAACCAGAGCAATTATGCACAGTAAAAAGAGGCAATGGTGCACTCATCAGCTTTTATAATGGTTGTTTTCTGCTGAAGAGTTGAAGGAAAACAAAATTGCAGCTTCGTTGTCTATTTTTTTTTACTAATAAACTCTATGTAATGTATGATGTTTCTAATATATACTTGTTCACTCACATCACTGTAATTTTTAACACATTTTATCACATTTATGGAACCCTTCAGAGGTCACTGGCACATCCCATATAATAAAAGGCCAAGTAGGTTTGTCCGACACAGTCATGCGCAATAAAGACTGCGTGAGACAAACATAGCTGGCCTTAACCCCTTAACGACCAGCACCGACATTGTGAGAGAAAAGCATGAGGACAGCACTGGTCGTTAAGCCCTTAAGGACCTGGCGCCTCTCTGCCGTGATCTCGCTAAAAGTAGAGTAATCGCGCTATTTCTGCATGCCCCACGAGTGGGGCAGTGCAGAAATAGTCTGCATCAAGCAGCAGTGGTTCCGATTGTTGGTGGCGTGGAAAGGGTTAGGAGAGAGGCGGGTAGGCGGCCCATCGCTGGGGGGGCGGGAACAGCTGTGACTGCTACACTACAGAAAAAAAATGTATGCTAAGAGCGGGAGGGGGGAAGGAGGGAGGAGGTACAGGGGAAATAAAGGTTAGGGAAAGACCCATGTACACACAGGCTTTAAACACTAGTAGAATATATTTGGATACTACATAGCTACAGATCTATGACATACACAATTTACAGTTGCACAGATAGTGACAATATGTTCACCTTCACTTCCTGCTCTGCAATGGTCACTATTCCTTCCCTCATGAACAGACCATAGTCCTCAAAGAATTTGCTATATTTCTCAGGGTCCTTCTTGCTCTGATCAATGAAGAATTTGACTAGACGTCTCTGGAGAACATCTCGCAACTTCCTATGGGTAGACGGGTATGTAACAATGGAGCCATTAAGTGCCAGTTCTCATATCGGAGTAGTAATGCAGGGACAGAATTTCTTGCTCACCTGATCAGAGAACTCTCCTGAAGCAACTCCCGGCTAAGATTCAGTGGAATATCTTCACTATCCACAACACCTGCAGATGTCAGCAAGGGGGAAATATTAATGGTAGGTTGTGAGAACAAGTAAAGGCAGCGAGGTAAGATAAAGAAAGTGAATAACAGACAGGAGAGGAATAGAGTGAAATTAAAGGAACACTAAATCAAAATTAAACTTTCATGATTGAGAAAGCACATGCAATTTTAAACAACTTTCCACTTCACTTGTATTATTTAATTTGCTTCATTACCTCTGTATCCTTTGTTGAAAAGCATATATATGTCTCTTGTCACTGGCTCATCAGATTTGTTCAGCTAGCTCCCAGGAGTGCATTGCTGCTCCTTCAAACAAAGGATACCAAGAGACTAAAGCTAAATTTGATCATGGAAACACTGGAACGTTGTTTATAATTGTATGGTCTATTTAAATCATGAAATAATCATATCCCTTTTATTTACTTTTACTGATTAATGTCCTTAATTAATATTCTGGAATTGCTGTTGCTCCCAGTGGAATTAGTAAAGTGCAGTAAACACATTCTTGGAGTTATGAGGCATTGCCTCTGCTTTCTCAGACTTTTTGAACAGGTTTAAGTCCTTTATATACTTGGGAATACTTAGAGTAAAAATGTGAACATTACTATAGTAATTTGTGCCCTCTCGCTCACCTCTCAGGAAGCGCAGCCACTTGGGCAGGATGTCTGTGGCCTTAGTCTGGATCAAAACTTTGCGACTGTAAAGAGCCACGCTGGATCCCATCTCCCTACTCACATCAAACATGGACGGTTTCTGGGAACAAGGAGGGAGAACAAGGCTGTTTGATAATTATATAAAAACAGAATATTTAAAAAATACAGCTTACGTGCACACACTTCTTAAATGGACATTGTAATGTGAAGTTTTCACTCCTTTAAAGGGACATTTCTGTTGAGTTGCTATAGAACATAGAAGCCCAGTCTTAACGGTTTTAAAACAAACACCTTGTTTGCTGCATTTTTTTTTTTAAATAAGCAAACTCCACCCACTTTATCCCTTATTTGGATGATCCAATCCAGGATTTAGTTTGTAGAAAACAATCGAGGCACTGTTAATATTTTTCATAATTTATTCTATTATATAATTACAAGAACGTTGCTTGGTAACTGTGCGTTTAACACAACCAGGGCTACTATATTGACTGGTTGATAGTAACTGTGTTTAATACACTGTTAAAAGTGAATGTCAATTTTGATGCTTAAGTGCCCGGTTTTTAAAAATTCATCAAAATTTACATTTCACTCCTCTTGTGAAAAAAAAAAAAAAACTTACCTTTTAATCTTGACAGCCACTGCATCGCTTCTTCCGCCCGTCGCAAATCCTCTTCCTGGGTCTAACATGAGGAATCCGGCTTCCTCCAATCACGGTGTTGAATCAGACGATTCCCAGGGGGGGGAAGCCGTGATTGGAGGATGACAGATCCGTCATTTCAGACGTAGGAGGAGACTTGCGACGACCGGGGGAAGCTGGAGCTGCTGTAAAGATTAAAAGGTAAGTATTTTTTCACAACACGAGTGAAATGTAAATTAAAGTGCCTCCGTTTTTAATCGAATTTTTAAAAGCCGGGCACTTTAGCTTCAAAATTTACATTCACTTTTAGGGTGACAAACTGTGAAAAAAGAATTTGAGCAATTATAAAATGCTCTAATGCGGAAGAAAAAATAATAATAAATATATATATATACACACACGTCAATTTGTTTAACATCTTCCATTACAATTCTTCTAAGCATCCTTGATGATTACAATATTTTAAATATTTATTAAATATCCAACAACAATAAAATACACCATTTGCACACACAGTAACAACAGAGCTGCAAGTGTTCCTACTAAATACAAACCCTGTACAACTAAATTATATATATATATGGGTCACTTATACAGGGGGTGTTGGACTCACCATCTCTGGTACATAGAAGATGCTGCGGATGTTGAGCGGCGCATCCGCTTTGTAGTGCAGAGTGTACCGGGGTTTGTCATAAGCTTTAGCTATAAAACGGTAAAACTCCTCGTGCTGCCACTCGCCAATCTCCTTAGGATCCATCATCCAGAGAGCCTACATGATGGGGAGAAATAGAGAAGGAAAAAAAGATTTCAGCGAATGGATGTGGTCAGACCAGACGCATGGAGAAGAGACAACAAGGATAAATTAATGGATGGAAGAAAAGTAGATAAAGCTCTTAAAGCGACACAAGTCAAAATAAGCTTTTAAGATTCAGAAAGAGCAGCAGTTTTAAAACACTTTCCAATGTATTTCCATTATCAAATTTTGCACACAGTCTTGTTATATTCACACTTTCTGGCTAACAAGATCCTACTGAGCATGTGCACAAGCTCACAGGGTATACGTATACTAGTCTGCGATTGGCTGATGTCTGTCACATGATGCAAGGGGACAGAAAATGGGAGAAAAAAAAATAAAAATCTGCTTATTTGAAATTCAGAGTAAGTTCTATTGCATTGTCTTTTTATTATTCACTTGTTAATTATGAAATTCTACTTCACTTCATGTAGTGGTCCTTTAAATAGAGGACAGTGGGAGATTATCTTGCATGCAGCCTCCTCCTACCTGAAGCGTATTTATCCTCTTGCCATTCAGATACAGGGGAAAGCTGACAAAATTGCTGTATTTCGTTATCACATCTAGGGATTGGAAAACAAAGAATGACACAAACTATTATTACCCAGCTTCCTCTCTACCAATGCAAGCAGCTCCCGTCTCACCTCGTACTCGGTCTTCACTGGCAAATTCTTTGCACTCTTCCTTGAGGTAGATGGTGACCTTAGTGCCTGGTCTGACACCGCTGGCTTCTACCATCTCAAAGACACCAGATCTGCAGGGGAGGAGAAGGCAACAATAAGGTTTCTCTGCCAAAGATACAGTCATTAAATCTGTGACGTGCAAATCAAGCTGGTCTATGCAATTTGCACTATATTAAAAGCCTTAGTTACAGATTTTTCTTTTTGGTCTCTCTATGGAGTGCAGTAGAAAACAAAATGTATGCTTACCAGATAAATTCCTTTCTTTCCTGGCAGGGAGAGTCCACAACTCCATTCCTTACTGTTGGGAAAACAATACCCAAGCTCCAGAGGACACTGAATGAAGAACGGGAGGGAACAAAAAGGAAGACCCTAATCTGAGGGCACCACAGCCTGCAAAACTTTTCTCTGAAAGCTGCTTTAGCTGAAGCAAACACATCAAATTAGTAAAATGTTGAAAAAGTGTGTAAGGAGGACCAGGTAGCCGCCTTACAAACCTGATCTATAGAGGCCTCATTCTTAAAGGCCCAGGAAGAAGCTACTGCTCTAGTGGAATGAGCCGTAATCCTCTCAGGAGGCTGTTGTCCCGCTTTTTCATAGGCCAAGCGGATGACAATCCTCAACCATAAAGACAGGGAAGACGCAGTGGCCTTCTGCCCCCTACGTTTTCTCGCATAAACAAAAAACAAAGATGAAGATTGTCTGAACTCCTTAGTAGCCTGAAGGTAAAACTTCAGAGCACGAATCCTCTAGTGATGAAAGGCAAAGAATGACTGGGGGAGTGAGAGGGATATTTAAGCCTTTGGCTGGGGTGTCTTTGCCTCCTCCTGGTGCACAGGTGTTGTATTTCCCAACAGAAAGAAAGTTGTGGACTCTCCCTGCCTCATGGAAAGAAAGAACAATTTTCACACAAAAGCAAGAGTTGTTTAATGTCTCTTTAACCCCAGAAAAAGAAAGATAAATCCCACAGTGAAAATCATGCATCAAGTAGCAATGAATTCCCACTCTTGGCATTGTCAGTTAGCAAATCAGGATTGGCCTACGCATGTATGCACCAATGACCACCTATTTCCTGCTCGGGAACAACTCTGGAGCACATATGAAGCGTTGGGTGTATCAGATAGTGAGTAATGGGAATTGTGTTAAAAAATAAAATACTCTTACTTAATAGAACATTGCATTTTTAACAGCAAACAACATTCAACAAATTCAAACCTTCAAGACCAATGAGTTAAAGATTCCACTCTCAACAAAATATAAAAGAATAAATGATAAAGCAGGGTATAAATGGGGTAGAAAGTCAAAATTTAAAATGTGTACAGGTGCATTTCAATTTTAAATAGAAGCATTTTTGCCTATATTTCCATTAACAAAAATGTTTCGATCAATAGTTATTACTGGTTTTCAGTGACATACGCACATATGCTTGTGCACCTGTATTCAAACACCACGCCTGCTCAGAGAGTCAGCAGTGTACAGTGCATAGGCCCCTCACAGCATATGTGCGTATTCTGCAGAGAAACAGTAATGACTTTTACTATAAGCATTTTGCTGATGAAAGAATGTTGCAAAAATGCTTCTATTTCACACAGTGGCTTGTATGACAAAAATTAAATACACAATACCAACCACCACCAGCTTTCTGACTAAGAATAATTTCCTCGTTATCCCTTTAAGGAATGAACTGAAGTTTCGTAATTCTAGTTACAGCAAATAAATAATGCCCCCTCTTTGGAAATGTAAAGTACGTTCAGCACATAGCCCCCTTTTATTTGTGAGACCCATAACAAATTATAAATCCTAAATAATCCTCAAAACCATTAAGTACTGCACAACCACTGAGGATACTCTTTATAAACTGAATCCAGCTGAAAGCTGCTAATATATTCAGTGTTTTGTAAATTGTGTATAGGTTTCCAAGCCTCATTTTCTTGCAGCAGCCAATAGTAAGAGAGAACAAACTAATACTTTCATTACACAAAAACAACGCATGCTATAGAGTAACTGATGTATTACTAGTACAGTAAAATTACAAAACCTTATATGTTTATCATACTATGCAAAATCACCACAACTTAATCATATATATCATGCTACATTATTGTTTTAAATTAGCAGCGTGAAGGTGGGGAGTGAACGGGTAAATCCAACATAGATGGGAGCTTCTGGGTGAGGTTTAGGAATTTCCCGTTTTCACCGTATAAAATAAAAGACATAAATTTGAGAAAGTGGCTGGAGGGACTGTGAGACAGATGCACACTCCATGACAATCTTGCAAAATGCAGACAGTTGTGAGCGTTGCTTGCAGCAGCAATTAGATTCCTAACTGGCAGAAACACACCTGATTTAACCCTCTTTTCAACACACATTTGGACAAAATAACTGATGCTTATTACATGCAAAGGAATTTACACTATAAGCAGCAGTGATTAAAAATGGGCATTGCACTGCAAAAATGATAATTCATTAGAGCATATAATTTTTGTACTACTTGCCGTTTGCAGAGGGTTAAACTCATAAGTCCCAAGAATTGAAGCTCCTGGCGGGGTCATGTGACTGCCAGGTGCCTTACTAGATGCACCCTGCTTGAAACCAACAGTTGTATGAAGCTCCTAAGCGGGACCTTATGTGTTTAACCCCCGAAATTAATTGTGCATGTCGTGATATATATTATAAAGGTAGTTAGGAGCTAAAAGTGTGTGTGTATGTATATACAGTGGATATAAAAAGTCTACACACCCCTGTTAAAATGTCAGGTTTCTGTGATGTAAAAAAAATGAGACAAAGATAAATCATTTCAGAACTTTTTCCCCCTTTAACGTGACCTATAAACTGTACAACTCAATTGAAAAACAAACTGAAATCTTTCAGGCAAAGGGAAATAAAAAACTAAAATAATATGGTTGCATAAGTGTGAACACCCTTTAATACTTTACTGAAGCACCTTTTGATTTTATTACAGCACTCAGTCTTTTTGGTTATGAGTTTTTCAGCATGGCACATATTGACTTGGCAAGATTTGCCCACTCTTCTTTGCAAAAACACTCTAAATCTGTCAGAATGCGAGGGCATCTCCTGTGCACAGCCCTCTTCAGATCACCCCACAGATTTTGAATTGGATTCAGGTCTGGGCTCTGGCTGGGCCATCCCAAAACTTTAATCTTCTTCTGGTGAAGCCATTCCTTTGTCGATTTGGACGTATGCTTTGGGTCATTGTCATGCTGAAAGATGAAGTTCCTCTTCATGTTCAGCTTTCTAGCAGAAGCCTGAAGGTTTTGTGCCAATATTGTCTGGTATTTGGAATTGTTCATTATTCCCTCTACCTTGACTAAGGCCCCAGTTCCAGCTGAAGAAAAACAGCCCCAAAGCATTATGCTGCCACCACCATGCTTCACTGTGGGTATGGTGTTCTTTTGGTGATATGCAGTGTTGTTTTTGCGTCAAACATATCTTTTGGAATTATGGCCAAAAAGTTCAACTTCGGTTTCATCAGACCAGAACACCTTTTGCAACATGCTTTTGGGAAACTTCAGATGTGTTTTTGCAAAATTTAGCCGGGCTTGGATGGTTTTTTTTTTGTAAGAAAAGGCTTCCGTCTTGCCACTCTACCCCATAGCCCAGACATATGAAGAATACGGGCGATTGTTGTCACATGTACCACACAGCCAGTACTTGCCAGATATTCCTGCAGCTCCTTTAATGTTGCTGTAGGCCTCTTGGCAGCCTCCCAGACCAGTTTTCTTCTCGTCTTTTCATCAATTTTGGAGGGACATCCAGTTCTTGGTAATGTCACTGTTGCACCATATTTTCTTCACTTGATGATAATGCCTAGGAAATTCTTTTGTACCCTTCTCCTGACTGATACCTTTTAACAATGAGATCCCTCTGATGCTTTAGAAGCTCTCTGCGGACCATGGCTTTTGCTGTAGGATGCGACTAACAAAATGTCAGGAAAGACCTACTAGAACAGCTGAACTTTATTTGGGGTTAATCAGAGGCACTTTAAATGATGACAGGTGTATGCTGACTCCTATTTAACATGATTTTGAATGTGATTGCTTAATTCTGAACACAGCTACATCCCCAGTTATAAAAGGGTGTTCACACTTATGCAACCATATTATTTTAGTTTTTTATTTTTATTTCCCTTGACCTAAAAGATTTCAGTTTGTTTTTCAATTGAGTTGTACAGTTTATAGGTCACATTAAAGGTGGAAAATGTTCTGAAATGATTTATCTTTGTCTCATTTTTTTACATCACAGAAACCTGACATTTTAACAGGGGTGTGAAGACTTTTTATATCGTGTGTGTGTGCGTGTGTATATATATATTATACACACACACACATAATACACACACATTATATACACACACAGATATACATTATACATACATATATACACAAACACAGATATACATTATACATACACATACATATACAGAAACACACAAATACATAAACATATCTAAAACAGACAACAATACTAATGAATCTAGCACGAGGGCTTACTGCACTCACCCATCTGAGGACCAGCGATATCCTGTGCTACCTGGCTCTGCAGACTGAGAATACACAACCACTTTGTCTGCCACCATAAAGGCAGAGTAGAATCCCACCCCAAACTGTCCGATTATTTTCCCAGAGCTTTCAGCCTGGTTTTGCAGAGCATCCAGAAAAGCCTAGAGAATTAAACGAGAAAATAAGATCAGCGTATAACGGACTAGAACAAAAAGGAAGACAATTGTGTCTGCAAAACTGCCAGGGCTACTAAAACAAAAAGATTCAGCAAGCAATAGTTATGTTATCAATCATAACACTAATTGTAATGTGTGATGCACCCAGGCTCCTAGACTGGAAATCAGGAGAAGATTCATGTTCAGTTGGGTTTAGTCGCACTCACAAAACGTTTTAGCGTGCGTTCATTGTATAAGTAATTTAATGGGATATGAAACCCAATTATTTTATTTCATGATTCAGATAGAAAGTTGTTTAAAATCCAATGCTCTAATTTAATTCTATTATCAAATTTTCTTCTCTCTTTTTATCTTTATCTCAGGTGCACTTGTCTGAAACACTATATGGCAGCGGTTTTGCAAGAACGTTATGCATTTGCAAGAACACTAGATGGCAGCACTATTACCTCCCATGTAGTGTTCCTAGGTATCGCTTCAACAAAGAATATCATGGGAACAAAGCTAATTTGATAATAGAAGTAAATTAGAAACATTTGTAAAATTGTATTCTCTGTCTGAATCACAAAAGATCACTTTTTGGTTTCATACCCCTTTAACTGCACAGCTAACTACAATTACACATGCGAAGCAGAAAGAGGTGAAACACTCCCCTTATTAACAAACATTATACATTATATGCAGAAAAAAAAAAAAAAAAAAAAAAAACTAAAAAATAGTGGCACAAATTATAAAATGTAATTATTTCGGAGTTCATTATTAGATCAAACCTGCTGAGAACAGTTAGGGACAGATATTTGACAGGGTTAGGCTTGTGAAAGCTCAGTGTGCACTTCCAATTCTCAGAAATGGAAAACCCACAATTTACAGGGCTATATTAAAGGAAAACATTGAATAAATAATAAAAGTAAAAGTGTTTATATGAGCTAAAAAGATTTAGCATTACAGTATCATAGCGTTTACTGCCACTTTTAGCTACACATCTCAAAAGGTAAAACTATACCTTAGATCCTGAGCGAGCAATGGTCCCCAGATTAGACACAAGATCATCTGCAGTCATCCCAACTCCAGTGTCCTGCCATTAAAAGAAAAAAGTGTGAAATTGTGGTGTACAGCAGTAACAAACAAGTAATGACACTCAAAAGCTTTATATGAGGCTCCTGTGTACTCATAATGGCCACACAGTTGTCTAACAACAAAATTCACCACTATGGCAAAGGGAAAACCTGAGAGAAACCCTGATGTGGTAAAGAGAAATCCTGAGGCAAACCCTGGTGTGGTAAAGAGAAATCCTGCGGGGAAACCCTGGTGTGGTAAAGAGAAATCCTGCGGGAAACCCTGGTGTGGTAAAGAGAAATCCTGAGGGAAACCCTGGTGTGGTAAAGAGAAATCCTGAGGGAAACCCTGGTGTGGTAAAGAGAAATCCTGAGGGAAACCCTAGTGTGGTAAAGAGAAATCCTGAGGGAAACCCTGGTGTGGTAAAGAGAAATCCTGCGGGAAAACCTAGTGTGGTAAAGAGAAATCCTGCGGGAAACCCTGGTGTGGTAAAGAGAAATCCTGCGGGAAACCCTGGTGTGGTAAAGAGAAATCCTGAGGGAAACCCTGGTGTGGTAAAGAGAAATCCTGCGGGAAACCCTGGTGTGGTAAAGAGAAATCCTGCGGGAAACCCTGGTGTGGTAAAGAGAAATCCTGCGGGAAACCCTAGTGTGGTAAAGAGAAATCCTGCGGGAAAACCTAGTGTGGTAAAGAGAAATCCTGAGGGAAACCCTAGTGTGGTAAAGAGAAATCCTGCGGGAAACCCTGGTGTGGTAAAGAGAAATCCTGAGGGAACCCCTGGTGTGGTAAAGAGAAATCCTGCGGGAAAACCTAGTGTGGTAAAGAGAAATCCTGCGGGAAACCCTGGTGTGGTAAAGAGAAATCCTGCGGGAAACCCTGGTGTGGTAAAGAGAAATCCTGCGGGAAACCCTGGTGTGGTAAAGAGAAATCCTGAGGGAAACCCTGGTGTGGTAAAGAGAAATCCTGAGGGAAACCCTGGTGTGGTAAAGAGAAATCCTGCGGGAAACCCTGGTGTGGTAAAGAGAAATCCTGCGGGAAACCCTAGTGTGGTAAAGAGAAATCCTGCGGGAAAACCTAGTGTGGTAAAGAGAAATCCTGAGGGAAACCCTAGTGTGGTAAAGAGAAATCCTGAGGGAAACCCTGGTGTGGTAAAGAGAAATCCTGAGGGAAACCCTGGTGTGGTAAAGAGAAATCCCGAGGGAAACCCTGGTGTGGTAAAGAGAAATCCTGAGGGAAACCCTGGTGTGGTAAAGAGAAATCCTGAGGGAAACCCTGGTGTGGTAAAGAGAAATCCTGAGGGAAACCCTGGTGTGCTAAAGAGAAATCCTGAGGGAAACCCTAGTGTGGTAGAGAGAAATCCTGAGGGAAACCCTGGTGTAGTAAAGAGAAATCCTGAGGGAAACCCTGGCGTGGTAAAGAGAAATCCTGAGGGAACCCCTGGTGTGGTAAAGAGAAATCCTGAGGGAAACCCTAGTGTGGTAGAGAGAAATCCTGAGGGAAACCCTGGTGTGGTAAAGAGAAATCCTGAGGGAAACCCTGGTGTGGTAAAGAGAAATCCTGAGGGAAACCCTAGTGTGGTAAAGAGAAATCCTGAGGGAAACCCTAGTGTGGTAGAGAGAAATCCTGAGGGAAACCCTGGTGTAGTAAAGAGAAATCCTGAGGGAAACCCTGGTGTGGTAAAGAGAAATCCTGAGGGAACCCCTGGTGTGGTAAAGAGAAATCCTGAGGGAAACCCTAGTGTGGTAGAGAGAAATCCTGAGGGAAACCCTGGTGTGGTAAAGAGAAATCCTGAGGGAAACCCTAGTGTGGTAAAGAGAAATCCTGAGGGAAACCCTGGTGTGGTAAAGAGAAATCCTGAGGGAAACCCTGGCGTGGTAAAGAGAAATCCTGAGGGAAAACCTTGTGAGGCAAAGAGAAAGGGAAACCCTGGTGAGGTAAAGAGAAATCCTGAGGTAAAACCTAGTGTAGTAAAGGGTAAGCCTAAGGGAAACCCTGGAGTAGTAAAGGGAAAGCCTGAGGGAAACCCTGGTGTGGTAAAGAGAAATCCTGAGGGACACCCTGGTGTGGTAAAGAGAAACCCTGGTGTGGTAGAGAGAAATCCTGAGGGAAAACCTAATGTTGTAAAGAGAAATCCTGTGGGAAACCATGGTGTGGTAAAGAGAAATCCTGATGGAAACCCAGGTGTGGTAAAGAGAAATCCTGAGGGAAAACCTTGTGAGGCAAAGAGAAAGGGAAACCCTGGTGAGGTAAAGAGAAATCTTGAGGTAAAACCTAGTGTAGTAAAGGGTAAGCCTAAGGGAAACCCTGTCACAGACAACACACAATGACTAAATGGATCTGTGTTTAGAGATATTACAAGGACAGGTTAGTAAGGAAGTGCAGGTGTACTCCACACTTGCTGGGGTGTTCAGTCTGCCCCTCTGTATAGTCTCTCACCTGGATGGTCAGTGTGCCTTTCTCGCTGTCTGTTTGCAAGTGGATCTCCAGCTCTTGCTGATCACCCCCCTGGGACATCAGCTTGTGCCGCAGTTTCTCTAGAGCATCGCTGGCATTAGAGATTAGCTCTCGAATAAAGACCTATAACATTTACATAAGAATAACTATATAAACATTACACAAACAAAATCACATTCAGTCAACAATATCTTAAAACTGGAACCCAAACATTACTAATGGAACATATACCTCTTTTTCAGAATATAATGAGCGAGCAACAATATCCAAGAGTTTTTTTGTTTCAGCCTGAAATTCATGTTTTGAGGCAGATCCTGAAAACACACAATAGCGCGGAATCAGCATAAAACCCTAACAAATTGCAGTAAAATGACAAACATAGTTGTAGAGGTTATGTAACAAGGCAGTTAATTATAGATACAGGGCAGATAAAGGGTGAGAGGTCATGTAATAGGGCAGTGATAGGTACAGGGCAGTTATAGGGTGAGGGGTTATGTAATAGGGCTGTGATAGATACAGGGCAGTTATAGGGTAAGGGGTCATGTAATAGAGCAGTTATGGGGTGAGGGGTTATGTAATAGGATAGTGATAGGTACAGGGCAGTTATAGGGTGAGGGGTCATGTAATAGGACAGTGATAGGTACAGGGCAGTTATAGGGTGAGGGGTCATGTAATAGGACAGTGATAGGTACAGGGCAGTTATAGGGTGAGGGGTCATGTAATAGGACAGTGATAGGTACAGGGCAGTTATAGGGTGAGGGGTCATGTAATAAGGCAGTTATAGGGTGAGGGGTCATGTAATAGGACAGTGATAGGTACAAGGCAGTTATAGGGTGAGGGGTCATGTAATAAGGCAGTTATAGGGTGAGGGGTCATGTAATAGGACAGTGATAGGTACAGGGCAGTTATAGGGTGAGGGGTCATGTAATAGGACAGTGATAGGTACAGGGCAGTTATAGGGTGAGGGGTCATGTAATAAGGCAGTTATAGGGTGAGGGGTCATGTAATAGGACAGTGATAGGTACAGGGCAGTTATAGGGTGAGGGGTCATGTAATAAGGCAGTTATAGGGTGAGGGGTCATGTAATAGGACAGTGATAGGTACAGGGCAGTTATAGGGTGAGGGGTCATGTAATAGGACAGTGATAGGTACAGGGCAGTTATAGGGTGAGGGGTCATGTAATAAGGCAGTTATAGGGTGAGGGGTCATGTAATAGGACAGTGATAGGTACAAGGCAGTTATAGGGTGAGGGGTCATGTAATAAGGCAGTTATAGGGTGAGGGGTCATGTAATAGGACAGTGATAGGTACAGGGCAGTTATAGGGTGAGGGGTCATGTAATAGGACAGTGATAGGTACAGGGCAGTTATAGGGTGAGGGGTCATGTAATAGGACAGTGATAGGTACAGGGCAGTTATAGGGTGAGGGGTCATGTAATAAGGCAGTTATAGGGTGAGGGGTCATGTAATAGGACAGTGATAGGTACAAGGCAGTTATAGGGTGAGGGGTCATGTAATAAGGCAGTTATAGGGTGAGGGGTCATGTAATAGGACAGTGATAGGTACAGGGCAGTTATAGGGTGAGGGGTCATGTAATAGGACAGTGATAGGTACAAGGCAGTTATAGGGTGAGGACTTATGTAATAGGGCTGTGATAGATACAGGGCAGTTATAGGGTAACGGGTCATGTAATAGAGCAGTTATGGGGTGAGGGGTTATGTAATAGGACAGTGATAGGTACAGGGCAGTTATAGGGTGAGGGGTTTTGTAATAGGACAGTGATAATAGGACAGGGCAGTTATAGGGTGAGGGGTTATGTAAAAGGATAGTGATAGGTACAGGGCAGTTATAGGGTGAGGGGTTATGTAAAAGGATAGTGATAGGTACAGGGCAGTTATAGGGTGAGGGTTTATGTAATAGGATAGTGATAGGTACAGGGCAGTTATAGGGTGAGGGGTTATGTAAAAGGATAGTGATAGGTACAGGGCAGTTATAGGGTGAGGGTTTATGTAATAGGATAGTGATAGGTACAGGGCAGTTATAGGGTGAGGGGTTATGTAATAGGATAGTGATAGGTACAAGGCAGTTATAGGGTGAGGGTTTATGTAATAGGATAGTGATAGGTACAGGGCAGTTATAGGGTGAGGGGTTATGTAATAGGACAGTGATAGGTACAGGGCAGTTATAGGGTGAGGGGTTATGTAATATGACAGTGATAGGTACAGGGCAGTTATAGGGTGAGGGGTCATGTAATAGGACAGTGATAGGTACAGGGCAGTTATAGGGTAACGGGTCATGTAATAGAGCAGTTATGGGGTGAGGGGTTATGTAATATGACAGTGATAGGTACAGGGCAGTTATAGGGTGAGGGGTTTTGTAATAGGACAGTGATAGGTACAGGGCAGTTATAGGGTGAGGGGTTATGTAATAGGACAGTGATAGGTACAAGGCAGTTATAGGGTGAGGGGTTATGTAATAGGATAGTGATAGGTACAAGGCAGTTATAGGGTGAGGGGTTATGTAATAGGATAGTGATAATAGGACAGGGCAGTTATAGGGTGAGGGGTTATGTAATAGGATAGTGATAGGTACAGGGCAGTTATAGGGTGAGGGGTTATGTAATAGGACAGTGATAATAGGACAGGGCAGTTATGGGGAAGATCTCTAACTTCTCATTTTAAAATAATTGTCTCCCCTTATAACTAAATCAGTTTCTGGTAATCGCAGAAGTGAACCTGCAACCTCACCTTGCACATTCTCAGTGTCTATAATGATGTTATGCAGAGCTTCCTCCTCTTTGTTCTCGGCTGGCTGGGTGGTGTATCTGCGCCATGCTGTGGCACTCAGGGCAGGTAGGTGAATTCTGGATGAGGCCAGTGGATGCCTGATGCGGGGTGGGCATCGTGAAATACAGCCTGGGTAAGAATTTTGTCATTGAAATGAAATCAGAGATAATGGAAAGTCAGCTAAAATGCAAGAAAACTTGTATCAATATACTTGGCTATTTAATGAACAACCTTAAAAGGGATATAAATGGTTTTAATATTAAATGTACAATATACTTTGGTAATTAATTTTGCTCTTTTTCTTGTATTTTGTGATTTTATAGCTCTGAGAACTGGAAGTGCAAACTGCAGACTTCATCCACCATTAGAAAACAATGCAAGGTTCCGCGCCCCCTTATAAAAATAAATAATAATAAAAAAATAAAAAAAAAAGGGGAAAAAGAAAAATCAGCAGCAAGCTTTGGCTACTCCACTAACAATCCAGATTGGCTCCTCCAAATAAGGAAAGTGGAAATAGAAGTTTGGCTTTACATGGTGTAAATACTAGTATAATATATATTAAAGGGACACTGAACCCAATTTTTTTTTACTTTTGTGATTCAGATAGAGCATGCAATTTTAAAATTTACTCCCATTATCAAATTGTCTTCATTCTCTTGGTATGTTTATTTGAAAGGCAAGAATGTAGGTTTAGATGCCGGCCATTTTTGGTGAACAACTTGGGTTGTCCTTGCTGATTAGACAGCATCAATAAACAAGTGCTGTCCATCGTACTGAACCAAAAATGTGCTGGCTCCTTAGCTTAGATTGCTTCTTTTTCAAATAAAGATACCAATTGAACGAAGAATTGAATTGAGAATAGAAGTAAATTAGAAAGTTGCTTAACATTGCATGCTCTATCTGAATCATGAAAGAAGAAAATTGGGTTCAGTATCCCGTTAAGACAGTGCTTTCCAAACTGTGTGTCGGGACACACTAGTGTGTCGGCAGCAGTGTGTAGGTGTGTCCCTGCTTCAGCACAATTTTTTTTAAATTTATTTATTTTTTTGGTTTCTGACTTTCGCCTGCCTGCTACGCATATCACATGGTTGACACATGACTGATACCTTGTGGGTCACAGATCATCTTAACCAATTGGCGCAGCTCAGTGGGAACTGAAACTATTCCCATTGGCGGCACATTGGCTCCTGACTGCACGTGTAGTCTGCAGTGCGGGCAGTAGTCAATCGGACTCACCGAGCTATGAGGGCGGCAGCTTAAACGCTGAGCAGAAGTCAGTGGGCTTTTTTGCAACTAGCTCCCAGTAGTGCATTGCTGCTCCTGCTCTTGATATATGGATAGGAAGTGGAAACTTAAAAATGCTTGATGATGAAATGCGAGTGTCTTTATCTAATATTCCACCAAATATTCAGAAATTGTGTTCATCCCATCAACCTCATACAGCCCATTAAAAAAGTAAGTAGCTATTGGTGTTATTAAACTTTTTTTTAATTCTTGCACATACATACTGTTACTTGCAAATTTCGTTATTATATAATTTATGTATGTGTCCGTATCTCTTAAAACAAGTTAGTTTAACCTCCTTTTTGCTAGTACAACTGAATTAATTACTGTGTCGCAAAATGATGTAGGTCTAAAAAGTGTGTCACCAACATGAAAAGTTTGGAAAGCTCTGCGTTAAGACAACAGAAATTCTTGTAATTACAAGACAATGTTTGCGGTCATGGTGGGAAGTCATCAAACTGACCATCGCATGGACAGACATCCTTGATTCAGTAAAAATGAAGGCTGAACCCAGAAGACCCAGTGAGTGGTCAGCTGCCTCTCATAGAATTAAAATTATGCTCTGTGGAATGGAGAATCTGACAGAGGAAGGCGACAGAGAGCACCTGCGCCAATAACAAACATTTTTCGATGCAAAAACAAATTAAACGGTACTGTTTTCAGTGTACCATATATTGAATTTGTTTCTAGTTTTGCAGTACAATAAGTAGACTAAGTATTTTGACGCAAACTTGCCAGATAACATTTGAGAACATAAAACAGCAAGGTTTGCAGGAGTAAAATGCTTAGAAAAGACAGGAAGACCTGTGCGAGAGCTTCATACACACTCAAAGACCTCCCCATCACATTTAGCTCACTTACCAAGCATGCCAGACTCATTTTACAATAGAAAAATATATACGTTATAAGGTTGTTGTTTTTTAAATTTTGTAATATTTGGTTCGATTTTAACTGAATGCATATTTTAAATTTGCCTTTTGCATGTCATTTTAATATAAGTTTTAAGACAAACTATCCCCAAGGCAGAACATAGAGTGATCTGAGATGTCATCGCAGAAAATGCAGCATGTCTGCAGAAAGAACAGGAACTGTTAGCACTTTAACTTTTCAGCGCTGCTCCACATTAGACTGTTCTTTTTAAACAGAGCTGTTATCTGGCTGCATTGTATAAGTTTTCCTTAACAGTGCATCCAGAGCAAAGTGCTGTTTGAAGACTACAATCAAATATGCAGTAGTGCTGCAAAGCAGCAGTGCATTGATTGTAGTCTGGCTCTGAGATTTTTGCAAGTTCGTTCCCTAGCTTTTTACAGTCTGCAAAGCTGTTTTTCTCTGAATGTAAGATGTACGTATGAGCAATGCACCTTTTTATTACTACATGTCTATGTTAGACTAAGAGAAAAGGAAACAAATTAATTCAAGAGACATTTTACAATTACTTTTTTTGTCTGCAGCTAATTTGCAATGCAATTTTCAACTACTGCACTAGATTATACAACTTTAAATATTGCTTTATTCTCCAGTTAACCAACACATTGCAATTGATCTGGTGCTTTAGTGTAACTGACAAATTTACAATTTTATTTTATTTAAAAATGACCTGCAGAAAAAATTTCACTAAAAAAATCTCATCGCAGAAAGTGAAAAAAAGTTCTGTCTCTGGGCAAACTATATATATTGTGTGCTTTAATTACAATTTTTACTTTGTACTTTCAGTACGATTTTTAAACGGCTTATGTTATTGAGCACTATATCATAATGCATGCGTCTCTTCTTCACATACAGAAGGATCTGTTAAGGATCTTGTAGCACTGACATATCTTTTTAGACAATCTCACCTATGTAAAAAGCTTTTGTGAATCAGGGCCATAACAGTAATAATGATAGACTGTGGTTATATTTTAAAGCAATCAGAGAGAAAGGGATTTAAAGAAACTATTCCTAAGCCTATCTAGGTATGCTTCTTAATAAAAGGAAGAGAATGTTTAATTCCGGACACTGCTACATTATGAAAAGTGATTACTTAAATCAGAGCACTAGCTCATATATTGGGCCCTAATTAGCCACAACAAAGGTCACCAAGAATATGGATTTGCAAAAAACTGTGTAAACGTGCTATTAAAATAAATGTTAAATTTGTTTAAAACATGTATTTTGTATGCAGATCAATTTGCAAAGCAGAGCTTAAATGGAAAAATATTTTCTTTCAATGATTTAGACAGAGAAAACAATTTTTAAAAATGGCTTTATTCTTACGGTATTCTTTTTGAAGAGCATACCTATATAGGTAATGTACATTTGTCTAGAGCAGTACATTGAAGGGAACACTGCTTCCATCTAGTGCTCTTGCAAATGTCTTATATTCTTGCAAAAATGCTGCCATATAGTGCTGGACACGTGCACACTCCTGAGCCTACCTACCTGATTTTCGACAATGGATGCCAAGAGGAACAAACTCAATTTAATAGAAGTAAATTGAAAATTTACTGACTCATAGATAACTCCAAGGGAGTGAGCACGATGTTATCGTTTCAATCGTATCAATTTTTTTTTTATCTATAAGACACACATGAACTAGTGCTGTCTAGCTGTGAAAAACTGTCAAAATGCACTGAGATAAGAAGTGGCCTTCAAGGGCTTAGAAATTAGCATATGAGCCGACCTAGGTTTAGCTTTCAACAAAGAATACCAAAAGAACAAAGTAAATTTGAAAGTTGTTTAACATTGCATGTCCTATCGGAATCATGAACGTTTTATTTTGACTAGGCTGTCACTTTAAATTACTACCCCTTTATGTAGCGGAGATTATACTGAAAAGTTGTTTAAGACTAAAAGCTGAGGCTTTCCATACAGAGGGGTGTTTGTCCCGAATATGAGAAAAGCTACACGCAGATAAACACTAGAGGGAGGAATGTCAGTGACCATGTCCTGAGAAAGCTCTATCTGTGTGATGCAATATTAGTGAGATCTGCCCAATACTGGATAACAGGACATTGTGTACCTCTGACAATCAGTTTAGCAATATTACTTTATATGTCAGTTTAACTTTTTTCCAGCGTGTGCAACTTTTATGATTCAGATAGAACATTGAGTTTTAAACAACGTCTTAATTTATTTCTATGATCTAATTTGCTTGATTTTCTTTGTATCCTTTGTTAAAAAGCATATCTAGGTAGGCTCAGGAGCAGCAATGTACAAATGGGAGCTAGCTGCACATATATGTCCCTTGTCATTGGCTCACCAGATGTGTTCAACTAGCTACCCGTAGTTTATTGCTACTCCTTCAACAAAGTGTACCAAGAGAATGGAGCATATTTCATAACAGAAGTAAATTGGAAAGCTGATTAGAATTCCATGCTCTATCTGAATCATGAAAGAAAAATGTTAAAATTGATGGTAAACTCTCCCCTTTATAAACTCAGATCCGGAAAGTTAGAGAATCTCTTGCTATCTTTAATTGAAAAAGAAGGCATCCAAGCTAAGGAGCCAGACACATTTTGATTTAGTACCATGGACAGCACTTGTTTATTGGGCCGGCATCTAAACTTACATTCTTGGTTTTCAAATAATGATATCAAGAGAATGAAGAACATTTGATAATAGGAGTAAATTAGAAAGTTGCTTAAAATTGCAAGCTCTCTCTGAATCACGAAAGAAAACAATTTGGGTTCAGTGTCCCTTTAATCAGTTGTAATGAAGATGCACTATAACTTACTTTTTAATAGAGATATGAAATTCAAATACCCTGCTCTCTGCCACCCACTTCAAAAGTAACATATTCTGCGAGCTAATGGTTTGAATTGTTGTCTAATCAGAGCTCTAGCTACAAAAAAAAAGTGCCTTAAGGCAAGAGCGCTGATTGGACAGGAGTTCAAACCATTAGCTCACAAAAAATGTTACTTTTGAAGTGGGCGGCGGAGAGCGGGGTATTTGAATTTCATATCTCTATTAAAAAGTAAGTTACAGTGCATCTTCATTACATCTGATTAATTAAACTCCAGCTAAAATATCACTAACATTCCGGATCTGTTTTTATAAAGAGGAGAGTTTACCATCACTTTAAGGTTCATGTCCCGCTAACACTTGCAAAAACCAAATGTTGTATCAAACACTCCTATTAATTTGCAACACTAAACATATTAAAAGGTGAATTAAGCACTCTTTCTTACTTGTAAAAATTGCGTTTAATCCCACACATATCCTAGAAAGGACAGACCACTAAATTTGTAACCTACGTTTTCAACATGCTGCAAATAGCCTAAACCAGCTATTGATTTACAGGTAACAGAATTTGCTTTTTGGCCTCTTTAAGAGAATGGGAACAAAACTTTTACACTAAAGAAATAGGTTTTAAATGTCCTTTTAAGTAACAAGTATTTTTTTTAACTGATTATACCTATTGTTTATCATACACAGTGTCCAGAGACAAGGTCATTTGCAGAGGTCATCTGCTCTACAAATCAGGTTTCCTTCTTCAGTGGTATGGTCTACAAAATGAAGCACTGTGAGTAAATAGGAAAAGACTTGTGGTCTGGAGTCAGATCTCAATATATGAATCTGCCCTGCACTATGGAATATTTAATTAACATATAAATATATATTATTACTGCATAGCTGTGATGTGGAACATCTTGCAAAACAAGGTTTCTGAAAGGTCACTAATAGTTTCTTTTTGGTTATTCTAGACAGGATAGACATTTGCACTGAAGAAGCAATGACCCCAGACTATTCCTATAAACCCACATGAAATCTCAGGAAAGAGTGGCCACTAAAGAGTGCGGCATATGAAGAATTAACCCTTTAGTTACAAACAAGCATTGTATCCCATGTTGTCAACCAAGTGATGTAAGAATCTGCCAATCACATAGGTTTGACGCACATATGCTTAGTGTGCTACTGCAGACAGCATTTACACATACTCTAAAGTGTAATAGATATATTTTGTTTATGTGGTAAAAAAATAAAACTTAAAAGGAGATTATAGTATTTTGTGATGTATACATCAGAAATCATTATATTAAAAAATGATTGCCATACACATTACATTTTGATTGCAATATCTGCATTGTTTTACAGTTGAAGGACATAAACATCTTGAAAATGCTTTACATTGGTTATCTTATCTCCACCACTGTGGCCAATAAGGAGCAGGTATCAATAAATCCTGCACATATCAAGGAATTACTTGCAGCATATGTTAGAGTGTCAGGGTTCTGAATTCTATGCTAGAACAACTACAATGTTTAGATGTTTCATTACAGGAAAAGCTAACAAAATAAATAATTAGATTGCATTGCAAATATTTTTCACTGAACACAAGTAAACTTTATATATGTCAAATATTGTTGTTGTAATCATCCATTGTTGTGTAAGCTACGTTATCCCCATTCGCACAAATCCTTTATGGGCTCCCATGTATTAGGTCAGGAGGGTCATCAGCTGATATAGCTACAACCACCTCTGATTTAATCCTAAAGAATGCTGCATTGCACTGAGTCCCCCGGCAGGCAATTGGTTAAAGGTAGGACGTTGGCATCCAGTGAAAGAGACCTCTCCAGATACTCAGATATGCAGTTTATACCTCACACACTGACATTATAACTAGAGGAGTAGAGAGTCTATGTCACTTTAAACCTAGTGCTCTCATGTTACTCTACCCATTGTGCGGGCACTCACCCACAGCAGGCAGGCTGCCTCTTAGTACCCGGCTTACTCTCAACACGGCTGCCGCAGACATGCTTGCTGTCACCCTACAGGTCATAAGACGTCAGAGCCGGGCGACAGGGACGCGTTAAAGTGACGTCACTGTGGGACCGCCTTAGGTTTGTTTGCACTGCAGTGCAGGGGGGCGGCTGGGGCTATAGGACGTGCGGGGACAGTAAGCCAATGCACGGGATTGGTTATTAAACAAATACTCTAGTGATGGCAGGGTTAATACAATAATAGGTCAAATCTGAGTTTAGTTCTCTAAATTACTTTATCGGCCATGTCGCATTATTTTACTTCAAAAATTAGTATGGGTGTTCAGATGGGGGCTACCAACAATACTACAGTGTTTGTGTCTAAGTAAACAATTATAAATGTATAAAAGCTGTAGGCTGAGGGTTTGATACAATGTATCCATGTAGGTGAGCAGAGCTCGCTGGCTGGGGAAAGTCTATGGGGAGAACAGGGGATTCATTTATACCCCCAAATATGGCTCCCCTTTTTGTTCCAGGAGACACAAACACTGTAGTATTGTTGGTAGCCCTCATCTGAACACCCATACCATTTTTTTGTGGAAAATAATGAGATATGGCAGAGAAAATAACTTAGAACGCTAAACTCAGATTTTACCCAATATTGTCCTGTGCGGTATTGTATGGGCTATAAACTAGTAATCTATAGGGATGGAGGGGTTAATACAATATTGTCCTGTGCGGTATTGTATGGGCTATAAACTAGTAAGTAATCTATAGGGATGGAGGGGTTAATACAATATTGTCCTGTGCGGTATTGTATGGGCTATAAACTAGTAATCTATAGGGATGGAGGGGTTAATACAATATTGTCCTGTGCGGTATTGTATGAGCTATAAACTAGTAATCTATAGGGATGGAGGGGTTAATACAATATTGTCCTGTGCGGTATTGTATGGGCTATAAACTAGTAAGTAATCTATAGGGATGGAGGGGTTAATACAATATTGTCCTGTGCGGTATTGTATGGGCTATAAACTAGTAATCTATAGGGATGGAGGGGTTAATACAATATTGTCCTGTGCGGTATTGTATGGGCTATAAACTAGTAAGTAATCTATAGGGATGGAGGGGTTAATACAATATTGTCCTGTGCGGTATTGTATGGGCTATAAACTAGTAATCTATAGGGATGGAGGGGTTAATACAATAGTGTCCTGTGCGGTATTGTATGGGCTATAAACTAGTAATCTATAGGGATGGAGGGGTTAATACAATATTGTCCTGTGCGGTATTGTATGGGCTATAAACTAGTAATCTATAGGGATGGAGGGGTTAATACAATATTGTCCTGTGCGGTATTGTATGGGCTATAAACTAGTAATCTATAGGGATGGAGGGGTTAATACAATATTGTCCTGTGCGGTATTGTATGGGCTATAAACTAGTAATCTATAGGGATGGAGGGGTTAATACAATATTGTCCTGTGCGGTATTGTATGGGCTATAAACTAGTAATCTATAGGGATGGAGTGGTTAATACAATAGTGTCCTGTGCGGTATTGTATGGGCTATAAACTAGTAATCTATAGGGATGGAGGGGTTAATACAATATTGTCCTGTGCGGTATTGTATGGGCTGTAAACTAGTCATCTGTAGGGATGGAGGGGTTAATACAATATTGTCCTGTGCGGTATTGTATGGGATATAAACTAGTAATCTGTAGGGATGGAGGGGTTAATACAATATTGTCCTGTGCGGTATTGTATGGGCTGTAAACTAGTCATCTGTAGGGATGGAGGGGTTAATACAATATTGTCCTGTGCGGTATTGTATGGGATATAAACTAGTAATCTGTAGGGATGGAGGGGTTAATACAATATTATCCTGTGCGGTATTGTATGAGCTATAAACTAGTAATCTGTAGGGGTGGAGGGGTTAATACAATATTGTCCTGTGTGGTATTGTATGGGCTATAAACTAGTAATCTAAGGATGGAGGGGTTAATACAATATTGTCCTGTGTGGTATTGTATGAGCTATAAACTAGTAATCTGTAGGGGTGGAGGGGTTAATACAATATTGTCCTGTGCGGTATTGTATGGGCTATAAACTAGTAATCTGTAGGGGTGGAGGGGTTAATACAATATTGTCCTGTGCGGTATTGTATGGGCTATAAACTAGTAATCTATAGGGATGTAGGGGTTAATAAAATATTGTCCTGTGCGGTATTGTATGGGCTATAAACTAGTAATCTATAGGGATGGAGGGGTTAATACAATATTGTCCTGTGCGGTATTGTATGAGCTATAAACTAGTCATCTGTAGGGATGGAGGGGTTAATACAATATTGTCCTGTGCGGTATTGTATGGGCTATAAACTAGTAATCTGTAGGGACGGAGGGGTTAATAAAATATTGTCCTGTGCGGTATTGTATGAGCTATAAACTAGTCATCTGTAGGGATGGAGGGGTTAATAAAATGGTGTCCTGTGCTGTATTGTATGGAGTATAAACTAGTAATCTGTAGGGGTGGAGGGGTTAATACAATATTGTCCTGTGCGGTATTGTATGAGCTATAAACTAGTCATCTGTAGGGGTGGAGGGGTTAATACAATATTGTCCTGTGCGGTATTGTATGAGCTATAAACTAGTCATCTGTAGGGATGGAGGGGTTAATACAGTATTGTCCTGTGCGGTATTGTATGAGCTATAAACTAGTCATCTGTAGGGACGGAGGGGTTAATACAGTATTGTCCTGTGCGGTATTGTATGAGCTATAAACTAGTCATCTGTAGGGGTGGAGGGGTTAATACAATATTGTCCTGTGCGATATTGTATGAGTTATAAACTAGTAATCTGTAGGGATGGAGGGGTTAATACAATATTGTCCTGTGCGGTATTGTATAGGCTATAAACTAGTCATCTGTAGGGACGGAGGGGTTAATACAATATTGTCCTGTGCGGTATTGTATGAGCTATAAACTAGTCATCTGTAGGGATGGAGGGGTTAATAAAATGGTGTCCTGTGCTGTATTGTATGGAGTATAAACTAGTAATCTGTAGGGATGGAGGGGTTAATACAGTATTGTCCTGTGCGGTATTGTATAAGCTATAAACTAGTAATCTGTAGGGATGGAGGGGTTAATACAATATTGTCCTGTGCGGTATTGTATGGAGTATAAACTAGTAATCTATAGGGATGGAGGGGTTAATAAAATGGTGTCCTGTGCTGTATTGTATGGAGTATAAACTAGTAATCTGTAGGGATGGAGGGTTTAATAAAATATTGTCCTGTGCGGTATTGTATGGGCTATAAACTAGTAATCTATAGGGATGGAGGGGTTAATACAATATTGTCCTGTGCGGTATTGTATGGAGTATAAACTAGTAATCTGTAGGGATGGAGGGGTTAATACAATATTGTCCTGTGCGGTATTGTATGGGCTATAAACTAGTCATCTGTAGGGATGGAGGGGTTAATACAATATTGTCCTGTTTGGTATTGTATGGGCTATAAACTAGTAATCTATAGGGATGGAGGGGTTAATAAAATAGTGTCCTGTGCAGTATTGTTTGGGGTATAAACTAGTAATATTTAGGGATGGAGAGGTTAATACAATATTGTCCTGTGCAGTATTGTATTAACCCCTCCATCCCTACAGATTACTAGTTTATACTCCATACAATACCGCACAGGACACCATTTTATTAACCCCTCCATCCCTAAATATTACTAGTTTATACCCCATACAATACCGCACAGGACAATATTGTATGGGGTATAAACTAGTAATCTGTAGGGATGGAGGGGTTAATAAAATGGTGTCCTGTGCGGTATTGTATGGGCTATAAACTAGTAATCTGTAGGGATGGAGGGGTTAATACAATATTGTCCTGTGCAGTATTGTATGAGCTATAAACTAGTCATCTGTAGGGATGGAGGGGTTAATAAAATGGTGTCCTGTGCTGTATTGTATGGGCTATAAACTAGTAATCTGTAGGGATGGAGGGGTTAATACAATATTGTCCTGTGCGGTATTGTATGGGCTATAAACTAGTCATCTGTAGGGATGGAGGGGTTAATACAATATTGTCCTGTGCGGTATTGTATGAGCTATAAACTAGTAATCTGTAGGGATGGAGGGGTTAATAAAATATTGTCCTGTGCGGTATTGTATGGGCTATAAACTAGTCATCTGTAGGGATGGAGGGGTTAATACAATATTGTCCTGTGCGGTATTGTATGAGCTATAAACTAGTCATCTGTAGGGATGGAGGGGTTAATACAATATTGTCCTGTGCGGTATTGTATGGGCTATAAACTAGTAATCTATAGGGATGGAGGGGTTAATACAATATTGTCCTGTGCGGTATTGTATGGGCTATAAACTAGTAATCTATAGGGATGGAGTGGTTAATACAATATTGTCTTGTGCGCTATTGTATGGGCTATAAACTACTAATCTGTAGGGACGGAGGGGTTAATAAAATATTGTCCTGAGCGGTATTGTATGGGCTATAAACTAGTAATCTGTAGGGATGGAGGGGTTAATGAAATATTGTTGTGCGGTATTGTATGGGCTATAAACTAGTAATCTGTAGGGACGGAGGGGATCTGATTGGCTAAAATGGATATCTGTCAAAAGAACTGAAATAATGGGGGCAGTTTGCAGAGGTTTAGATACAAGGTAATCACAGAGGTAAAAAGTTTTTTTTATTTAACTGTGTTGGTTATGCAAAAAATAGGGAATGGGTAATAAAGGGATTATCTATCTTTTTAAACTATAAAAATTCTGGTGTAGACTGTCCCTTTAAATACACTTTTGAAACAGCTTTAGCTTTTATTAGAAGCATTTTTGTTAATGCATGTATATTACAAACTTTTTCCAATTTTGGCTAGAATATCCCTTTAACCCCTTGAGTGCTAATGACGGCACAGAGCCATGAGCTAGTGACGTATGGGATATACAATCCTACCAGGAGGGGCAAAGTTTCCCAAACCTCAAAATGCCTATAAATACACCCTTCACCACAACCACAATTCAGTTTAACGAATAGCCAAGTAGTGGGGTGATAAAGAAAGGAGTAAAAAGCATCAACAAAGGAATTTGGAAATAATTGTGCTTTATACAAAAAATCATAACCACCACAAAAAGGGTGGGCCTCATGGACTCTTGCCAATATGAAAGAAATTAATTTATCAGGTAAATTCTTACATAAATTATGTTTTCTTTCATGTAATTGGCAAGAGTCCATGAGCTAGTGGGATATCAATACCCAAGATGTGGAACTCCACACAAGAGTTACTAGAGAGGGAGGGATAAAAAATAAAATACAGCCATTTTCCGCTGAAAAAATAATCCACAACCCAGATTATAAATTTATTCTTTAATGCCAAGAAAAACTTGAAACATCAGCAGAAGAATCAAACTGAAACAGCTGCCTGAAGAACTTTTCTACCAAAAACTGCTTCTGAAGAAGCAAATACATCAAAACGGTAGAATTTAGTAAATGTATGCAAAGAAGACCAAGTTGCTGCTTTGCAAATCTGATCAACTGAAGCTTCATTCTTAAAAGCCCACAAAGTGGAGACTGATCTAGTAGAATGAGCTGTAATTCTCTGAGGCAGGGTCTTACCCGACTCCAAATAAGCTTGATGAATCAAAAGCTTTAACCAAGAAGCCAAGGACATAGCAGAAGCCTTCTGACCTTTCCTAGGACCAGAAAATAAAACAAACTAGAAGTCTTCCTGAAATCTTTAGTAGCTTCAACATAATATTTCAAAGCTCTTACCACATCCAAAGAATGTAAGGATCTTTCCAAAGAATTCTTAGGATTAGGACACAAGGAAGGGACAACAATTTCTCTACTAATGTTGTTAGAATTCACAACCTTAGGTAAAAATTGAAAAGAAGTCCGCAACACTGCCTTATCCTGATGAAAAATCAGAAAAGGAGATTCACAAGAAAGAGCAGATAGCTCAGAAACTCTTCTAGCAGAAGAGATGGCCAAAAGGAACAACACTTTCCAAGAAAGTAATTTAATGCCCAGAAAATGCATACAGGGAGTGCAGAATTATTAGGCAAGTTGTATTTTTAAGGATTAATTTTATTATTGAACAACAACCATGTTCTCAATGAACCCAAAAAACTCATTAATATCAAAGCTGAATATTTTTGGAAGTAGTTTTTAGTTTGTTTTTAGTTTTAGCTATTTTAGGGGGATATCTGTGTGTGCAGGTGACTATTACTGTGCATAATTATTAGGCAACTTAACAAAAAACAAATATATACCCATTTCAATTATTTATTTTTACCAGTGAAACCAATATAACATCTCAACATTCACAAATATACATTTCTGACATTCAAAAACAAAACAAAAACAAATCAGTGACCAATATAGCCACCTTTCGTTGCAAGGACACTCAAAAGCCTGCCATCCATGGATTATGTCAGTGTTTTGATCTGTTCACCATCAACATTGCGTGCAGCAGCAACCACAGCCTCCCAGACACTGTTCAGAGAGGTGTACTGTTTTCCCTCCTTGTAAATCTCACATTTGATGATGGACCACAGGTTCTCAATGGGGTTCAGATCAGGTGAACAAGGAGGCCATGTCATTAGATTTTCTTCTTTTATACCCTTTCTTGCCAGCCACGCTGTGGAGTACTTGGACGCGTGTGATGGAGCATTGTCCTGCATGAAAATCATGTTTTTCTTGAAGGATGCAGACTTCTTCCTGTACCACTGCTTGAAGAAGGTGTCTTCCAGAAACTGGCAGTAGGACTGGGAGTTGAGCTTGACTCCATCCTCAACCCGAAAAGGCCCCACAAGCTCATCTTTGATGATACCAGCCCAAACCAGTACTCCACCTCCACCTTGCTGGCGTCTGAGTCGGACTGGAGCTCTCTGCCCTTTACCAATCCAGCCACGGGCCCATCCATCTGGCCCATCAAGACTCACTCTCATTTCATCAGTCCACCTTAGAAAAATCAGTCTTGAGATATTTCTTGGCCCAGTCTTGACGTTTCAGCTTGTGTGTCTTGTTCAGTGGTGGTCGTCTTTCAGCCTTTCTTACCTTGGCCATGTCTCTGAGTATTGCGCATCTTGTGCTTTTGGGCACTCCAGTGATGTTGCAGCTCTGAAATATGGCCAAACTGGTGGCAAGTGGCATCTTGGCAGCTGCACGCTTGACTTTTCTCAGTTCATGGGCAGTTATTTTGCGCCTTGGTTTTTCCACACGCTTCTTGCGACCCTGTTGACTATTTTGAATGAAACGCTTGATTGTTCGATGATCACGCTTCAGAAGCTTTGCAATTTTAAGAGTGCTGCACCCCCCTGCAAGAAATCTCACTATTTTTGACTTTTCTGAGCCTGTCAAGTCCTTCTTTTGACCCATTTTGCCAAAGGAAAGGAAGTTGCCTAATAATTATGCACACCTGATATAGGGTGTTGATGTCATTAGACCACACCCCTTCTCCTTACAGAGATGCACATCACCTAATATGCTTAATTGGTAGTAGGCTTTCGAGCCTATACAGCTTGGAGTAAGACAACATGCATAAAGAGGATGATGTGGTCAAAATACTCATTTGCCTAATAATTCTGCACTCCCTGTAGGCTCAAATGGAGGAGCATGTAAAGCCTTCAAAACCAAATTGAGACTCCAAGGAGGAGAAATTGATTTAATGACAGGCTTAATATGAACTACAGCCTGTACAAAACTGTGAATATCAGGAAGTATAGCAATCTTTCTGTGAAATAAAACTGAAAGAGCAGAGATGTGTCCCTTCAATGAACTTGCAGACAAACCTTTATCCAAACCATCCTGAAGAAACTCTAAAATTCTAGGAATTCTAAAAGATCCAAAGTAATTAACACTTCTTTTAACAAGGAACGAATATACTCTATTTTAAACAAATAAGTAGATTTGTCAGTGTCAATATCTGAGGAAGGATATTCTGAATCAGATAGATCCTCATCAGAGGAGGATAAATCATTATCTTGTCGGTCATTTGAAATTTCAGCAACTTTATGAGAAGTTTTAAAAGACCTTTTACATTTATTAGAAGGCGGAAATGCAGACAAAGCCTTCTGAATAGAACCAGTAACAAATTCTTTAAAATTCATAGGTATCTGGGACCCGATCCGATATGCAGCGTCGCCCGCAAAAGCCGGCGACGCCAAAATTAGAAGTTACGCCCGTATATTTCTGCAGTCGCCCGTAGTTTTTTGGGCCATAGGCAGGTATACCAAACCAGCGCAGTTTGGTATCCAATATACAGCGTAAGGATTTACGTGGCGAAAATGGAGAAATCTTACTCCATTTTCACCTCGCCACAAAATGCAGCCGTAGTAAGCCTTACGCTGTCTATTGGAGCCCCGTAACTCCCTAAACTGCCTGCAAAATAAACCTAACACCTAACGCATGCGCAATGTCTATCTACCTGTCAACCACGATCCCCCGCCGCAATCCCTAATAAAATGATTAACCCCTAAACCGCCGCACACGGACCCTGCCGCCACCTACATTAAAAGTATAACCCCCTAATGTGATCCCCCTACACCGTCGCAAGCTACATTACATACCCCCTAATGTGAGTCCCTTACACCGCCGCCATCTACCTTACCTACCCCCTAAACTGAGCCCTCTACCCCGCCGCCATCTATCTTACCTAGCCCCTAAAGTGAGCACCTATCCCGCCACCATCTACCTTACCTACCCCCTAAACTGAGCCCCTTACACCGCCGCCATCTATTTTAAAAATATTAACCCCTAATTTAATCCCCCTACACCGCCGCCAGCTATATTAACTATATTAACCCTAATTATATTAGGGTTAATATAGTTAATATAGTTATTATATTATATATATTAACTATATTAACCCTAATTATATTAGGGTTAATATAGTTAATATCGTTATTATAATATATATATATATATATATATATATATATATTAAGTATAATAACCCTATCTAACGCTAACACCCCTAACTAAATTCTTATTAAAATAGATCTAATTAATATTAATATTATTAATTAAAATATTCCTATTTAAATCTAAATACTTACCTATAAAATAAACCCTAAGATAGCTACAATGTAATTAATAATTACATTGCAGCTATTTTAGGGTTTATATTTATTTTACAGGTAACTTGGTATTTATTTTAACTAGGTACAATAGCTATTAAATAGTTAATAACTATTTAATAGCTACCTAGTTAAAATAATTACCAATTTACCTGTAAAATAAATCCTAACCTAAGTTACAAATACACCTACACTATCAATAAATTAAATAAACTACAAATATCTAAACTAAAATACAATAAAATAATCTAAACTAAATTACAAAAAAACCCCCACTAAATTACAAAAAATAAAAAAAAATATTACAAGATTTTTAAGCTAATTACACCTATTCTAAGCCCCCTAATAAAATAATAAAGCCCCCCAAAATAAAAAATTTTCCCTGCCCTATTCTAAATTTAAAAAGTTCAAAGCTCTTTTACCTTACCAGCCCTTAAAAGGGCCTTTTGCGGGGCATGCCCCAAAGAAAACAGCTCTTTTGCCTGTAAAGAAAAAACACAATACCACCCCCAACATTACAACCCACCACCCACATACCCCTATTCTAAACCCACCCAAACCCCCCTTAAAAAAACCTAACACTACCCCCCTGAAGATCTCCCTACCTTGTCTTCACCCAGCCGGGCCGAACTCTTCATCCGATCCGGGCGATGTCCAATGAAGCGGCAGTGAAGTCTTCTTCCATCTGGGCGATGTCTTCAATCAAGCGGCAGTGAACTCTTCTTCCATCCGGCGATGTCTTCAATCAAGCAGCATTGAAGTCTTCTTCCATCCGGCAATGTCTTCTTCCACCCGGCGATGTCTTCAAGCAAAGCGGCATCTTCAATCTTCTTTCTTCGCTCCTCCGCCGCGGAGGATCCATCCGGCACGACGACTTCCCGACGAATGAGGTACCTTTAAATGACGTCATCCAAGATGGCGTCCGTCAAATTCCGATTGGCTGATAGGATTCTATCAGCCAATCGGAATTAAGGTAGAAAAATCTGATTGGCTGATTGAATCAGCCAATCAGATTCAAGTTCAATCCGATTGGCTGATTGGTTATTTAATTTATTGATAGTGTAGGTGTATTTGTAATTTAGGTTAGGATTTATTTTACAGGTAATTTGGTAATTATTTTAACTAGGTATCTATTAAATAGTTAATAACTATTTAATAGCTATTATACCTAGTTAAAATAATTAACAAGTTACCTGTAAAATAAATATAAACCGTAAAATAGCTACAATGTAATTATTAATTATATTGTAGCTATCTTAGGGTTTATTTGATAGGTAAGTATTTAGTTTTAAATAGGAATATTTTAGTTAATAATATTAATTAGATTTATTTTAATAAGAATTTAGTTAGGGGTGTTAGGGTTAGACAGGGTTAATATAGTTAATATAAATAATATAATAACTATATTAACTCTAATATAATTAGGTTTAATATAGTTAATATATATAATATAATAACTATATTAACTATATTAACTCTAATATAATTAGGTTAATATATTTAATATAGCTGGCGGCGATGTAGGGGGATTAAATTAGGGGTTAATGTATTTAATATAGCTGGCGGCGGTGTAGGGGGATTAAATTAGGGGTTAATAATTTTAATATAGGTGGCGGCGGTATAGGGCAATTAGATTAGGGGTTAATATTTTTAATATAGGTGGCGGCGGTGTAAGGGGGTCAGATTAGGGGGTAATATAGTTTAATGTAGGTGGCGGCGGGTTAGAGGGCTCATATTAGGGGGTAAAAGATATAATGTAGCTGGCGGAGGTGTAGATTAGGGGGTAATACATATAATATAGGGGGTGGCGGGGTCCAGGAGCGGCGGTTTAGGGGATAATAACTTTATTAGGTGCGGCGGGATCCGGGAGCGGCGGTTTAGGGGTTAAATACTTTATTAGGGATTGCGGCGGGGGATCGCGGTTGACAGGTAGATAGACATTGCGCATGCGTCAGGTGTTAGGTTTTATTTTGCAGGTAGTTTAGGGAGTTATGGGGCTCCAATAGTCTTACTATACCTGCATTTTGTGGCGAGGTGAAAATGGAGTAAGATTTCTCCATTTTCGCCACGTAAGTCCTTACGCTAGATATTGGATACCAAACTGCGCGGGTTTGGTATACCTGTCTATGGCCAAAAAAACTACGGCCGAAGGCAGAAATATACGAGCATAACTTCTAGGTTACGCCGTATATAGGATACCAAACCCACGCAGATTTTGGCGTCGCCGGCTCTTGCGGGCGACGCTGCATATCGGATCGAGACCCAGATTTTGAGAGCGGCCCAGCAGTAAAACAGTTAATAAAGTAACCATACCTTGCTGTCTGCATTGTGTAGTGTTTGCTAACTGCAGTGTGTGGTTCACTATTTAACTGTTTCACTGCTGGGCTTAAAAGGAACACTGCTATGGAGCATACTGGAAATGTGAATCCTTTTAGAGGCTAGATCCTCTATCCTTAAAGGGACACAAACCCAAATTTTTTCTTTCGTGATTCAGATAGAGCATGCAATTTTAAGCAACTTTCAAATTTACTCCTATTATAATTTTTTTCTACGTTCTCTTGCTATCTTTATTTGCATCTAAGTTATTTAAGCCCTTGTTTATTAGTCGGTTAAATCAATCCACCAATCAGCAAGAGCAACCCAGGTTGTTCACCAAAAATGGGCCAGCATCTAAACTTACATTCTTGCTTTTCAAAAAAAAGATAACAAGAGAATGAAGAAAATTTGATAATAGGAGTAAATTAGAAAATTGCTTAAAATTGCATGCTCTATCTGAATCATAAAAGAAAAAATTTGGGTTCAGGGTCCCCTTAATATTCAGTCTAAACGTACCCCCCAGCACAACATTTCAATTCTTGTATGGTTCACCTGATGCATGCCAATCAATCTAATGCTGCACTTGCCTCTAAAGGAGTCTGTCCTCTTTCTGTCTATTCTTTACAATGGAGTTAATCAGATTTTGCTCCAAGTTTTAAAGACTTTTTGTACTCTACAGTGTCTAAAATGTTGGTGGTTATACCTCCTCCAAGTAGGCACAAAATATCTAAGTCAGATAACCAATCTACTGTAGATTTATCTGTCTATTCTGGTTCTCTAAAGTCTAAACCATCAAAGACTCTTCTAAAAGATTCAGATTGACTTATTTCTGATAAACAAGAATCTGCCACTGAATAGGACTCACATTCAACTTATTTCATGTTTAAATTGGAACATCTTTGTACATAAATGAAATAAGTATTAAGTACGTTTAGGAATTCATGATTCTAAAACGTCTGAAGAGGAGGCGGTAAAACAATTAGATCTAATTTTCAAGCCTGCTGCTAAGGTTCCTAAAGTTTTTCCTGTTCTAGATGCCATTACTGAAATAATTACCAAGGAATGGCTAGGCCTGATATTCCTTATAAACCAGCTTCAAGTTTAAGAGGTTTCCTTTAGTATCCTCTAATTTAAATTTTACTATTCCCAAGGTAGATAAAGATATTTCTACCTTGGCCAAGCGTATTACAATTGCTATGGAGGACAGCACTTTTTTCAAAGATCCCATGGAGAAAAAATTAAACTCCTACCGTAGAAAGGCTTTTCAGCAAGCAGGTCTTTTATTCAGACCAGTTGTATCGCCTCCGATACAGAAGCCTCTACTCAGTGGTGTGACAGTTTGTCTGATCAGATTTCATACTCTAAGGATGAGCATTTTCAACATTGCTTAGAACTGAGTAGGTCGGCTAATGAATTCATCTGTGATGCAATTGTTGACATTATCAGAATTAATGCCAAGAATATAGCTCTAGCTGTCTTGAATAGAAGGACATTGGGGCTGAAATTTTAGTCAGCTGACATGGTTTCTAAGACCAGGCTTTTGCCGTTTCCCTTATAAGGTAAGATATTGTTTGGTCCTGGTCTAGATGCCATTATCTGCAGTTATTAGAGGTAAATGAGCTTTTCTCCCTCAGGACAAGAAATTCAAGGGGAAAGGAATTGTTTTTGTTCCTTTCGTCAGTCCAGGAACCAAAAATCCTGGACTGATGAAAGGACGTCCTTGTAGTTGGAGCAAGTCTAAGCAATCAAAAAAGCTGTCAGTCGGGGGGGCGAAGCTAAGCCGTGCAGGAACATGGCTGCACATTGAAACAGCTCCGTGTCAGCTAACTCTCTCAACTCTTTATAATGGACAAGAGACAGCCCTATTAAGTATATAAAGACACCGGAGGAGCCACATAAGACAAGCAAACCAGAATTACAACCCTCAGACGTCTCGCTGCGGCCAGCTGAGACATAGAAAAACTCCCGGAACGCCGCCATCTTGGTTAAAGGAGGTCTCATTCCTCTCTCTGCTCCAGGTGCGCCCATCAAAAAAAATTCACACCACGAGGGCTTAGGGGACAGACGGAAGCTAAGACTCCGGGATTAAAGCCTCATAGAGGAGTTTCTTCAGGCTCATCCACACTGAACTTTGCTGGCCATTACACTACCCGCATGGCTGGGTCAGAGGAACAGGAAACAAGATCCTTGAGGTAAATAGATGCAGCGTGGGGCTCACTGCTAAAGGCTGTAGAATTTGATCCTGATCATAATCTGGGACACGCAAAGTTAGAGCGGATAATAAAGGGGCCCTTACTATTTTACATCACTCATAGCCAGATCAGCTTTTGCTGAGTAGCTCACTAGTTACTTTATAATTATATTTCTTGAGCATAACGTTTGTCTTCTAAAAGGGTCCTTGTGCTACCCCCACATCCAGTTCATCGAATATAAGGTGAAGCCACACCAACTCAAATTTGGTTCTACATTCACTAAACAGCAGAATAATGACCCCAAAAAAAGGTCTGCGAAACCACAGCAACAGACTCCATCAATTTCTTCCTTTTTTCATACAACTGATGTAGCGCCAGCTGCAACATTAGGGGTTTCTGAAATGCCTGGTGCGTCCAGCTCTACAATGTTACCGCAAAACCAACAGGACCCTTTACAGGCCATACAAGTTAAGCTGGCTTCATTACCCTCAAAATCAGACCTAGAATCGTTAAAAACATTTATAAAAGAAGAAATTAGGGACTTAAAAAAGGATTTAAATTAGATGGGTGGCAGGATCGAATACTTGGAGGAGGGACAAGAGACTCTGAAGAATCTAATAAGCTCAAACACTCAGCAGCTTTCCATACAAGACTCTATGGTCCAGTCACTACAAGATAAAGTAGAGGACCTTGATAATCGCGGGCGCAGGAATAATCTGCGTATCCGTGGCATTCCCGAAGCCATTCCTCAGGACCAGTTAAAAAATTATCTTAAAGGCCTATTTCGGTACCTCTCTCCAAATTCACTGACTCTATTGAGTGAAGATACTGACAGGGCCCATAGGGCGCTGCGCCCCCCACCCAAGCCTCCACTACCTCCACGCGATGAAATCATAAGATTCTTGCGTTTCACAGCGAAAGATAACATCTGGCAAGCAGCAAGAGCTCAGCAGTCTATTTCCTATGAAGGTCAATCATTGCAAATCTATCAAGATCTTAGCCCTTATACAATTCAGAGACGTAAAGAGATCAAGTTTATTACAAGCACACTACAGGAGCATCGAATAAAATATCGATGGGGGTTTCCCTTTAGTCTGATAATAAACCACGAAGGGTCTCAGATTATCTACAAGGATTACAGTGACCTGGATCATCTTTCTAGATCTCTCAATATTAAATTGAACCCGCCTACTGAAAATGTAATCAACACCCTTCCAATACATACGGACTCCGAATCGTCGCACCCAAGGGAACAACGGCAAAGAGTTCACTCAAAAAGGAGGAAGACAAGCTCTCAACATCTTGAAGAAGGTGCACCGCCGCTATGAAGCTTCAACACATTTGACATTAGAACAGTTAGCGACTTTTTAATGGAAATACTACCTCTAGAGTCAAATGTCTTTATCCTTTTTTTTTTTTGTCATCCTCATTATACCTGTTTGCTGCACCATATGAAGACCTAGCCCACAAAGGGAAAAGAGTCAGAGTACAACTGGGTAACATACGGTATTAGATCAAGCATTGTGTGTAATATAAAAATGTCATCTGCTAGATTAGTTCTGTCTACAATAACGAAAAATGCTGTTACTTAAAATGTGAATTACCCTATGCCAAGGATTGAATTTTAGGTTGCCCGATACATACGCATTACCACTGACCCAAAAATAAAACTAGCAAGCATACCTGTACTTGGCGGATAACTTTCAATAGCCGTACGGAACAATACCCTCTTGTTCCATAAATTAGCCGCCGGGCCCTAGAGGGCCTAACCTAATTACACCCCAATACTCTAACTCTTAGAATTCATAACCCACTAGTAGCTAGATTATTGTCCTTGTAAACGATCTCCATTTCCACTCACTTTCTTAAAATCATACAGCTCCTCCGGCTAAATGGTTAATTGGTTAATTAACTTATTAATAATATGACCACTGTCTTTCTCCCGACATAATTGTTATAACACTAACTCGAGAGTCAGTTGGGTGATATCTCTCCCCCCCCCTGTAAAGTGTATGGTAGAATGTCTCATACACTACTTACAAATGTTATGGTTAACATGTTTTCTTGTTTGTTATAATATATATGTTATGTTATTTTTTTTATTGTTATTTGTTCTATCCAATATTCTGGTCCACTCTCAGATTCTGTTTTATTCCTAGTAAAATGAATGTTGTAATAATTTTCTCCTACTCAGCCAAATGGAAACCACACAGAACAAAAATATAAAGTTAATCTCTCATAACGTAAAAGGTTTCAACAGCCCATATAAAAGATTGATGGCTCTAAGGGATTATAAGAGAATTAAAGCAGATATCCTATTTATACAGGAGACCCATTTTAAAAGAGCATTTGAACCCAAGGTTGGTCTTAAAAAATTTGGTGGGGTCTATCTTTCTTCCCATACTACAAAACTTAATGGAGTAGGGATTTTGGTGAATAAATGATTGCCCTTTCGTGAATCCTCAACCCATAAAGATAAAGAGGGAAGATATATAATTGTAGTTGGATTTCTATTACACAAACCAGTAACACTTGTAAATATATACGCCCCCAATGTCGACCCCATCCCCTTTCTTCTCCATCTTAATAAAAAAATCCTTGAAGTAACTAGAGGTAGTTTAATTCTAGGAGGTGATTTTAACCTCGCATTCGACCTGGTTCTAGACTGCTCTATAAGTAAGTCTTCGGTGCCCAACAAGACGCTAAAACACATTAAATTATACCTTTCACAATTGGCATTACACGACACTTGGCGACTCCAGCATCCCGACAAAAAAGACTACACGTTCTACTCCAATCCCCACCACTTATATACAAGAATTGATTATTTCTTCACGGACGTCACCAGCTTATCATACATCACTTCCACTGACATTTACCCTATTACCTGGTCAGACCATGCCAAAATCAGCTGTCAACTTAAATGGCCTACCTCGATATTCTCCAATGCCAATTGGAGGTTTGACGATTTCCTTCTTAGAGACCCCCTGACTTTCATTCAGATTCAAAAATCGGCAATTGAATACTTCCTTAGAAGTGATAGTCCAGACACAGACATACATAATATCTGGAATGCATACAAATGTGTTATTAGAGGGGAGCTTATTGCTCTAAAAGCCGCCAAGATTAAGCAACAGAACAGCTATCTTAACTCCCTATTAGAAGATTTAGCTAAGCTACAAGACATACATAAAATATTCCCACAAATACCTCACTACTAGACAGTATTACACACAAACGAAACCAGCTTCGCCTCTTTATGGGCATAGAAGCTAAAAAAAGACCCATGTTCCTCAAAAAAGTGTACTATGAAGGGGCCAACAAACAAGGGAGAATGCTGGCACGACAGCTCAAAAGACGAACAAATAGACAGTATATTATGAAAAAAAGAGGGGCTTCCGGAGACCAGAAATCGACTACCGCTGACATTGTACTAGCATTTAAGGACTACTATGATAAACTGTATAATATAAGACGTGACACAAATGACCCCAACCCAGCTGATATAGCAGACTATTTATCAGACTTAAATCTTCCTAAACTTATTAAAGAACAAAGTGATGTATTAGATGCCCCAATCTCCGAAGAGGAGCTTCTTGAAGCTATCTCTTCTCTTCCCACGGGCAAAGCTCCAGGCCCAGACGGATTTGGTAACTCCTATTATATGCAATTTAAAGAAATACTATCCCCATTTTTGTTAAGATATTACCAGAGCATAGATTCTGGTGGTGGCTTCTCTTCGTCCGCGCTCCAGGCACATATCTCAATAATACTCAAACCTAGTAAACCCCCAGACCAAATATCTAACTACCGCCAGATTTCGCTTATCAATACTGATATAAAGATCTTCGCGAAAATAATTACGAACCGATTAAATCAGATCCTTCCTAACCTTATACATAATGACCAGGTGGGGTTTGTGCCTGGCCGCGAGGCGAGGGATAACACCGTACGCAATCTACACCTAATTTGGCATATCACAAAGACAAATATCCCTTCAGTATTAATATCTACAGACGCCGAAAAGGCCTTCGACCGTGTTGATTGGTCATTCCTAAGAGCATCCCTGGAGGCATTCGGCTTTAACCAATTACATTAAAATGCATATTTGCTCTATATACGTCCACCAGTGCCCGCATATTAGTTAATGGTACCCTTTCGCCCCCAATAGAGATAACTAACGGAACACGTCAGGGTTGTCCACTCTCGCCCTTACTTTTTGCGCTCCTTATTGAAACACTAGCTACCAAGATTAGAAACAATTCAGAAATTTTAGGAATTACAATAGGACAAGAAACTTTTAAGATATCCCTTTTTGTCGATGATATCCTTTTTACCCTAACCAACCCGGAAAACTCTATTCCTCCGGTATTGACGGAGTTTTCCGCTTTCCATAACCTAACGAACTTTCTGATTAACCGGAGCAAGTCTGAAATAATGAGTTTTGGATTACTGGAGAGCTCGGTAAACTCAATTAAAAATAGTTGCCCTTTCAAATGGTGTAAGGGGTCAATGAAATACCTAGGTATACATCTTCCCGACACTTTTGACAAGATATTTCAAGTAAACTTCCTCCCAATTAAATCAATAATCACGAGGGACTTATCCTCCTGGGGCTCAAAGAAACTATCCTGGTGGGGACGTATTAATACTCTAAAAATGAATATCTTCCCAAGACTCCTCTATATCATGGGAGCGTTACCAATTCCTCTACCTCCTAAATACCTTTCCCAGATACAAAATTTATTTAGCTCCTATGTGTGGCAGAAGAAACCACCAAGAATTAATAAAAACACCATGTTCTTATCGAGATCTCACGGTGGTCTAGGATTACCTAACTTAGAAGCGTACAGAACTTCAATATTCCTGCAGAGGATATTGGACTGGAGGGTGGGCGAAACACAGAGGAGGTGGGTTCGACTTGAGAAATATTTGGGTCCTGACCTAACATTGACTAACTTATGCTGGAGGCCAGACTTCCATGAGAAGGTTAAATGTATCACTAACCCAATTACAAAAGAAACTACGTCTCAGTGGATCTCGGCCTCCAGACATTACCCACACCTTTCCTCTAACCCGGGCCCCCTAACTTCTCTCCTGCACAATACCGATTTCTCTATAACTTCCCTACTGAACTCGAATTACCTAGACCCAGAGCCACAGGACATACTTATTCACCATGTAACCGATAACGAAACATTATGCACGCAAGATCAATTAGTAGACAAAAGGTATGAATGGGCGAGAAATTGGTTTTCCTACAGAAGATTGCATAATTATATAAGCACACATAAAAATAAAAACAACATGGTTCGTAAACCTACTAATATTGAGAAATTATACCTATCAGGCTCTCCAGCGAAACACTCCCTATCCATCATTTATAAAATCATCACTCACCCTCCCCCAGGTAACTTACCATATTCTATTGAAATGTGGGAAAGAAAAAAATCCTCAACTTCTGCCTCTATCTTAGAAACCAACTACAAAATTCTGCATTGTTGGTACCTAACCCCCCGAAGGCTTCACCACTTATATCCCAATGTTAGCAACAAATGCTGGAGATGTGGTCATGTGGGGAGTGGCATGGGACACATGTGCTGGTGGTGCTCTCGTCTAAACCACTACTGGTATGAGGTTATACGCGAAGTAGAACATATTTTCCAAATAACTATACCGCCAGATCCTCAGATCTGGCTATTAAACAAATCTACCCACCTACCCTCCAAACAACTTCTCCCCCTATTCCGTATCTTTACCAACAGTGTCAAAATCCTAATAGCCAGGATGTGGAAGTCAGGGGAAGTTCCTTCACTTATGATATGGAGGGATAAGGTCACTGAGTTGCTGGAGTTGGAGGAATATTCAGTTTATAAGAAAGGAAGTACTGAATGCTTTGCAGTGTTAAAAGCAATCTGGGACGAATATATTAGAGATAATTCTCTCCCGTTAACTGTAAAGGGTAACTCTATATGAATAATCACCTGTTTTTCAAGTGGGCTAACATCGAGATTACAAAGTATTGTATTATATGCTATTCAAATTTATACTCTGAGATTGGACACGTATGTTATTTTAAATTAATGTTTTATCCTTTAGTAATATCCTGTTACTATTATTTTGCTCAAAATCTTAAGAGTCTGTAACACTATAGAAGAAATGCAATTTTTGACAGTTCAAATTTATTTCATGACTTGTATATGTTGTTATGTATGCACAGTCTCTTTCCAATAAAAAAGAATTTAACTAAAAAAGCTTTCAGTCAACATTGTAGGTGCCGCCCCCAAACTTGATTATCTTCTGGTAAGTAGCAGATTACACCTTTTTCAGAAGGTCTGGGCTCAATCCGGTCAAGATCCCTGGGTTTAAAATAGTTTTCCAGGGATACAGAATAAGATTCAGATCAAGACCTCCCAGTGAAAGTTTTTATTTTTTTTCTGTCCAACATTCCAAATTATCCTATAATGCTCAAGCCTTATTTCTATGTATTCAAGATACCTGAGTTTTAAATATGTTTTTCCAGGGATACAGAATAGGATTCATATCAAGACCTCCCAGAGGAAGGTTTCTTCTGTCCAACATGCCAAAGAATCCTATTATGATCAAGCCTTAATTTGATGTATTCAAGATATAGAACTCATGTGTGCGATTCGTCCAGTTCAGTTGGAACAAAGCAAGGGTTTTTATTCCAACCTTTTCATTGTCCCCAAGAGAGAACTTTCAGGTATACTCTGGATCTAAAGACCTTGAATAAGTTTTTCAGAGGTCTGTATTTCAAAATAAAAACATTCAGAACTATTCTAACCCCTTGTTCAACAAGGGCAATTTTCATATACAATAGATTTGAAAGATGCCTACTATCATTCCCCAATTGACAAAGCTCAGGGTATTTTGATGACTCCATACATGGACAATATCTGGGTTCAGGCTCCATCTTTACCTTTAGCAATTTCTCATACCAACAATCTTCTGTCGTTTCTTCAACAACATGGTTGAAGTACCAATGTTCCAAAGAACTCCCTGTCCCCACAGACCATAGGGTCCTGTTCTAGGAAAGATCATAGTCAAATGTCAATGAGACTTTCCTTAACAAATCAGGAAGATAAAGTTACAATCACCTTGTGCCAAGCTTAAGGTAGCTCTCTGTATGGAAGTGCTAGGTCTGATTGCGGCATCAGAGGGCGTTCCGTTTGCTCGTTTTCACATGAGACCTCTTCAACTTTGTATATTGAGTCAATGGTACATAGATAACAAATCGGCTCTCTCAAAGGATTCTATTGGATTTTACAAGGTGCTCTCTTCCATGGTGGATAAATCACCAGTCTACTTCTTTGTCCTTCCTGGACAATAATAATAACAAATGCAAGTCTCTTAGGTTGTGGCACAGTATGAGGATTCCAGGAGAGCGCAGGGAATTTGGTTACCAATAAATATGTAGGAGCTCTGTGCGGTTTTCAAGGCTCTCTAAAGTTGGCCCCTTTTGAATGAAGAGTCTAATCTTCATTTTTAATTGTCAATGCCACGACTGTGGCATATATCAATCAAGAAGTGCAATGAAGGAGATAGCTTCAGTTCTCAAATGGCAGAGAACAATTGCTGTATCGTTTCTGCGATTCATATTACAGGCATAAACAAATGGAAAGTGGATCATCTCAGTCACCAATCAGATAGTAAAGAGATGTGGTCTTCCAAATACAGACCTCATGACTTCTCATTTAAACAAGCTTCCCAGAAATTTTGCGAGGTCCAGGAATCCTCAGGCAGTGTTAGTAGATGCTCTAGCAAATCCTTGGTCCTTTTGTCTGGCTTACATAGTTCCTCAAACGATTCTACTTCAAAGAGTGATAACTAAGAGATATCGTCTAATTCTGATAGCTCCAGCTTGGCCTCACAGAACTTGGTACAAATGTGCAGCTCTCCTCCATGGTTATCTTCCTCACAATCTATCTCAGGGTCCATTTTATCATCAACTCTCTCAAGGATTGCATGGAGATTGAACGCATAATATTAAAACAGCAAGGTTTCTCAAATACTGTAATAAAATACTTTAATTCCGGCTAGAAAACCTGTCAAAAAATGTTCACAAAATTTGGAAAGTTTTTCTTTCTTGGTGTGAAAAACAGTTTTAATTAGATATGTGCATGGTGAAAAAATTTGGTTCGGTTCGGATCGATTCGGAGATTTTCGAATTTCGGTTCGGATCAATTTGAATTCGGAAAAATTCGAATCGATTCGGTTCGGATTCATTCGGATTCGAATAAATTCGGCTGGATTCGGTTCGAAAATTCGGAATTTTGGTAAGTGTTAGGTGGCATGTGCTGTGTATTAGACTAGTATTATGTACTGTATATTAGGTGTAACTAATATACTGTACAATACTAGTGTAATCCATGGCCATCCGAATCTACCGAATAAATTCAAACTAATTTGGATTTATTCGGTAAATTCGGCACTATTTTAATTCGGAAATCCAAATCGATCCGAATCCCGAATTTTACGAATTCGGCCAAATTTCCAAATCGATCCGAAACGAATCGCACATGTCTAGTTTTAATTGGCATTCTTTCAGATTTCTACAATTTCTGCAAGAAGATTTAGACAATAACTTATCTGCTAGCTCTTTAAAAGGGACACATTTCTGCGTGTTCGGTTTCATACTATATAAAGATTGCTAAGCTTCTTGATGTTGAGTTTTGTTCAAACTTTGGTTAGATTGAAAACAGTTATTGAGCCAATTTCTCCTCCTTGGAACATTAATTTGTTTTTAAGAGGCTTAGAAATCTGTTTGAACCTATACATTCTATTCACATTCAGCTTCTGTCTTTTAAAGTATTGTTTCTCTTAGCAATTTCCCCAGCCAGAGACTCCGAATTGTCTGCACTTTCTTGTGATCCTCCCTATCTAGTTTTCCATCAAGAGTTTTAAGAAGTATAATTTTTTTTGCTAAAAGCAGTTTCCTCAGACATCAATTGCCGTGCCTTCTATTTGTCTTAATCCTTGAAATTCTAAGGAGAAGCTTTTATACAATTTGGATGTAGTCAGAGCTTTAAAGTTCTACCTTAGGGTTACTAAATATTTTAGGCAATCCTCTAGTTTATTTATTCATTTTTCAGGTGCAAATGCAGGAGGCAGAAAGCTCTGGCAGTTACTTTGGCTTTATGGTTAAAGCTTTTAATCCACAAGGCTCACCTGGAGGGTCAAAAGTCTCAATCTACTTGATGGGCTTTTAAAAAATGCGGCTTCGGTAGAACACATTTCCAAGGCAGCAACATGGTCATCCCTACATACCTTTACTAAATTCTATCATTTTGATGTTTTTCCTTCTTCGAAAGCAGCTTTTGGAATGAATGTCCTCCAAGCAGCAGTGTCTGGAAATTAGTTGCGTGCCTGCCTGCCCCCCCCCCCCATTACTCATGGACTCCACAGCTTGGGTATTCATTTCCCAGAAGTAATGGACTTGTGGACTCTCACCACCTCAAATTAAATGATCTCTCTATAAACAAAGGAACACAATTACAAATTGGAAATAAATACATAGGCCCCTATTTAAGAAAGTCTGGCGGACCTGATCCGACAGTGCTGATCAGGTCCGCCAGACCTCGCTGAATACGGCGAGCAATACGTTCGCCGTATTCAGCATTGCACCAGCAGCTCACAAGAGCTGCTAGTGCAACACCGCCCCCTGCAGACTGGCCGCCAGCAGGGAGGTGTCAATCAACCCGATAGTACTCGATCGGGTTGATTTCCAGCAACGTCTGTCCGCCTGCTCAGAGCAGGCGGAGAGGTTATGGAGCAGCGGTCTTTGTGACCGCTGCTTCATAACTGCTGTTTCTGGGGAGTCTGAAGACTCGCCAGAAACAGGGGCCATCAAGCTCCTTACGGAGCTTGATAAATAGAGCCCATAGTGTCTGCTTGTAAAGGAAATTAAGTCACACTGTTTTGTGTCAACTAGAACATGGAAGAATCTATTTGTTCCTTTTAGCTGTGGGCCCAAAGGACAAATAAGGACATTTATGCTTACCTGATAAATTTGTTTCTTTTTAGATACGATGAGTCCACGGATTTCATCCTTACTTGTGGGATTAAGCCTCCTGGTCAGCAGGAGGAGGCAAAGAGCACCACAGCAGAGCTGTATATATAGCTCCTCCCTTCCCTCCCAATCCAGTCATTCGACCGAAGTTAGGAAGAGAAAGGAAAAGCCAAGGTGCAGAGGTGTCTGAAGTTCAACAAAAAATTAATAACCTGTCATTAAAACAGGGCGGGCCGTGGACTCATCGTATCTAAAAAGAAACAAATTTATCAAGTAAGCATAAATTTCCTTTTCTTTTTAAAGATACGATGAGTCCACGGATTTCATCCTTACTTGTGGGATACAATACCAAAGCTATAGTACATGGATGAAAATGGCGGGACAAAACAGAGAACCCAAACGGAAGGCACCACTGCTTGAAAAGCCTTTCTCCCAGAAACAGCTTCAGCTGAGATTAAGGTATCAAAGTAATAAAATCTAGAAAAAGTGAGAAGACCGAGTCGCAGTTTCACAAATCCGTTCAACAGAAGCAGCATGTCTGAATGCTCATGAGGAAGCAACAGTCCTAGCGGAATAAGCCGTAACTCTTTCAGGAGACTGCCGTCCAGCAGTCTCATATGCAAAACGGATGAAACTCTTCAGCTACAAAGAAAGAGGCAGCCGTAACTTTCTGACCTCTACATTTCCCTGAAAAAACGACAAACAAAGAAAATGATTGATAAAAATCCTGAGAAGCTTGCAAGTAGAAAACTTCAAGCAAGGACTACATCTGAATCATGAATCAGACGGTCCTTCCAAGGAGGAGGATCAGGACGCAAAGATGGAACAACAATATCCTGAGTAAGGTTCCTGCCTGAAACGACCTTAGGAAGAAAACCAGGAGTAGTACGTAACACTACCTTATCTGCATGAAAAATAAGGTAAGGAGAATTATATTGAAATGTTGAAAGCTCAGATACCCATTGAGCAAAAGAAATAAAAACATTCCAAGATAATAACGCAACATCTATGGAATGCATAGATGCAAGGAACCCCTTAAAGATCCAAATTCAAACTCCATGGAGGAGCAAGTGGTTGAAACACAGGCCTGAACCTAAGCAGAGCCTGACAACAGGATCGAACATCTGGGACATTTGCCAGACGCTTGTGTAACAAAACAGATAAAACAGAGAACTGACCCTGAGGGAACTCATGGAAAAAAAACCTTCTCCAAACCTTCTTGGAGAAAAGACAAAGTCCTGGGAATCCTAACACTACTCCGTGAGTAACCCTTGGATTCCCTTAAAAATATTTACACCCTATCTTATGGGAAATTTTCCTAAATACAGACTTACATGCCTGAAATAAGGTGTTTACAACCGAAGTAGAGAAACCTCGCTTGTATAGGATCAAGCGTCCAATCTCCAATCAATCAGCTTCAGAGAAACTAGGCCTGAGTGGAAGAAAAGACCCTGAATAAAAAGTCCTTCCGCAACAGAAGTATCCAGGTCGCATGAGATGACATGCCCACCGGATCAGTATACCAAATCCTGTGAGGCCACGCAGAAGCGGGGAAGATCACCAATGCCTCCTCCTATATGATTTGAACAAACACCCGGGAAAAAGACACAAATGGGGGAATAGACATTCTAGGTCAAAGAACTGTCAAGGCAGCTATCAGCTCGGACTGGGGGCCCTAGACCTGGACCCGTAACCCAGAAGCCTGGCATTCTGACACAATGCCATGAAATCCAACTCCAGCCAATCCCATTTAAAAATCAGGTTGGAAAATACTCCCGGAAGGAGCTCCCATCCTGCCGGGTGAAAAATCTGTCCACTCAGAAAATTCGGTACCCAAGAGTCCACCCTTGGGATATGGACCGTTGACAGATAGCAAAAATGAGTCACCGCTCACTGGACAACCTTGGTCACCTCAACCCTGGGTAAGAAACACCCTGTACCATCCAATAATAATGACCGACTCAGAGAATCCCCGCTTAGATAAAATCAAGCGTTCAATCTCCAGGCAGTAAGCTGCAGAGAATTTAGATTTGGATGTTGGAACAGACCTTGAATGAGAAGGTCCTGCCTCAATGGTAGCTTCCATGGAGGTAGAGACGACATGTCCACTAGATCCGCATACCAAGTCCTGCATGGCCACGCAGGCGCTATTAGAATTACTGAAGCGGCTGGAACTTCCGGCTGGAGGCGGAGCATACAGGTAGCTGCAGGTGTGGCAGGTGCTCCGAGCCTCTGCGCGAGGCCTATTACATCCCCAGTCCATGCTATTACCCTTGGCCAGATCCAGGCTCGGGTTGCTTGGATCATTGATCCCGCAGAAGAAGTTCGTTCTTATAGCCTAATAGTGCAAGTTGGCTACTGCACGCCATTTCTCCAATTTTGCTCAAGTGTGCTGTCTGATAAGTAACTGGCCAAAATACTGAAGGCTGCCGCCATCTGTTTGCCGGCGGCAGTAGGAGTCTCAGACCAGGTTTGCCTGAAGGACGCCATCATCAATTGAGCCAACCGCTTACTATTACTAACTTACCTGCAAGATGAGAAGTGCTCTCATAGGTGTGCCTGGTTACACCGAGAATTGAAGAGCAACATTCATCCAACTTGAAAGACCCGAGGTGCAAGTGGAGATATCGCCTGGCCTAATTACCTGCAGCGCGAGACGGGCGCTTCCCCCGGACATACCCGGACGCTGCTGTGAGGAATTACGGGTCCGTGCTGCAATCAGTGTGTACCTGTGGTGTGCGGCTCCGTGATGGAGGATCTTTGGCTGTGTATCTTAGCAGTCTGCTGGCGCTGTGAAGCAACAAGACCCTTCAAGCTATAGTCTTGACTCCAAGCATCGGATCAGGGGGTGTGTCGAGTCCCCGCTCCGCCAGAGGATAATCAGGCACGCAGTGGCTGTTGCCGGGTATTGCCAAGGGAATCCTATGACCCGCTGCCCCAGGTGAGACCGCTACGAGGCAGAAGAGCACAGAGACCTAGCAGGCAACCTTACATTCTGGGGCACGGGGTTATCGGGTGCCCGGAGGGTCTGCTTAAAGTCCTCATACACCGCCTAGTTACAGCAGGTGAGAGTGACTCTGTGTGTGTCCGAGAGTGGGCACGAAGTTCTGTTGGGCCCCTTGCTGCTTCATTTTTCTTCGGCCACTTATAAATGACTAGCTGGCTGTACTGGAAGCAGGGCTGAAGTTTGTTTGGGTTGCTTGGGCTTGTAGCTGCCATTTCTGCCTACCTGAACTTACGAGCATTAGCCCTCGAAGCATAAAGTACATTTAGGTTCAGTGCATGGACTTTTCATAGAATTCCTATTATAAACTGAGTCGTAGGCTTGGATGACTAGAAAAGTAAAGTTTATTAATTTGATTCCAGCGGCTGGCTGGAAACATTTAAAGTGTTTAATATTCCCATAATGGTAGCAGTTCTATATAGCTGTTATATAGTGGGGACTTACATGGTCTTATGTTGAGGCCTCTTGTACATTAATGATTTCTTTCCTGTAGACAAACAACAGTTGTTTACTGACAATGGTCCTTGCATAATTGTATGTCTATTTAAAGGCTCCACAGTAGAGGATATGGTTTAGCTATGACCAGATAGATGTAAACTTTTCTCGCTCTTTTTCTTTCAATATACCTTAGTAAATATTTGCTCAGACTAACAGCAAGCTCAGCATATACATTAAAGGTCATACTGGAGCTGAGGTTCTCACCTTTTAAATATTAGAAATATAAGTGCTACGTGAGGTATCTAGTTATAAAAAAAATAATTCTTTTTTTCTCCCCTTTGTTGCATTTGATCTTACTGTTAGCTCAAATTTAAATCTATACAAATAACAAATATCGGTAGCACAAGCACGACAGGAGGCACTTTCTCACAGTTTCTTTTCTATTTGTGGTAGTTAAGAATAAAATTTACACAAACAACAGTAGTCTAAGCACTATAGGAAACATTTTAATATTGTTAAATAAATAAATATTAGAGTATTAGCACGTCAGGGACACGATAGAAATACTTTGCTATAGTTCCCTATATTTGTGTGGCAAGTTGGAATAAAATAGCATATATAAGTATTATAGAAAGCACTTTATTATAATTCCTTCTATTCCTTCTATCCTTGTGGCAGGAGGAATAAAAGTATGCACATACAAGCACTTTAAGAAACACTTTGATATTGTTTTTTTTGTTTTTTTGTTTTTTTTCTCTCTGGGAGTACCTTAGAGACCACGTCAAGGTTATATACCCACCAGCGTTGGGGATCTCGGATCACAGGAGAGGTGACGTGATCTCTGGAGTACTCCTACAGTATATATTAGGCTCTGCAATTTGTAGAATTTTGGGTCATTTTGAATTTTAGCGGATTTTCGCCTTTTTTTTTTTTTTCACGGCTCTAAATAAGAGGCTCCTGGTTCCACTCTTCCTTTTTCTCTCTGGTCCATGGACAGATATATGCTCAACAAGAGCTCCCCATCCAATATGCCCCCTAAGCAAAAGGATAAAAAAGGGAGTAGCAGGAATCTGGACTCGAGTATAGACACATCTCATGAAAAAGCTACTACTAACTCTATGTGTAATAATATGGCAGAATTTGCAGCTGAAGTTGCTAAAATCTTGACCCCCCAATTTGACCTGATTAAACTTGAAATCAGAAATTAGATATCCAATCTTACAGCAGAGGTCAGGCAGTTTTCTACAAGATTAGACAAAGTTGAAAATAGAGTTTCCGATCTGGAAGAATTACTGAAGCTCTTTCCTGTTTGATTCTTGCAATCACACGAGGCAAGAGAGTGAAAGGTGGAAATACATAAGCCAGGTTGAACAACCAAGGTACTGCTAGAGCATCTATCAGTACAGCCTGGGGATCCCTTGACCTGGACCCGTAACCACTCAGCTGTGGTGAGGCACCTGGACATGGACAAGTTTTCCCCGTACTCAGGTGTAGTAACCATTTATTGTGGGTGGGCTGTACTACTAATTGTGTTTTAATCAGAATCAAGCCTGTGTTTAAACCTATTGCTCCGCCATGGAGTTTGAATTTAGTTCTCAATGTTCTTCAAGGGGTTCCGTTTGAACCCATGCATTCCATAGATATTAAGTTGTTATCTTGGAAAGTTTTGTTTTTGGTTGCCATCTCTTCTGCTCGAAGAGTTTGTGAGCTTTCTGCGTTACAATGGGATTTGCCTTATCTTATATTCCATTCTGATAAGGTGGTTTTGCGTACTAAACGTAGATTCCTTCCTAAGGTTGTTTCAAATAAGAATATTAATCAGGAAATTGTTGTTCCTTCCTTGTGTCCTAATCCTTCTTCTAAGAAGGAACGTCTGTTACATAACTTGGACGTGGTTCAGGCCTTGAAGTTTTACTTACAAGCCACCAAGGATTTCCGTCAATCATCTTCTCTATTCATTGTTTATTCTGGAAAGCATAGGGGTCAAAAAGCTACGGCTACCTCTTTCTTTTTGGCTGAAGAGCATCATCCGCCTGGCATACGAGACTGCTGGACAGCAGCCTCCTGAAAAAATTACGGCTCATTCTACTAAGGCTGTGGCTTCCACATGTACTTTTAAAAACTATTCTTCTGTTAAACAGATGTGTAAGGCTGCAACTTGGTCCTCCCTTCATACTTTTTCCAAATTTTCCAAATTTGATACTTTTGCTTCTTCTGAGGCTATTTTTTGGAGAAAGGTTCTTCAAGCAGTGGTGCCTTCCGTTTTGGTATCTGTCTCGTCCCTCCCGTTCATCCGTGTCCTGTAGCTCTGGTATTGTATCCCACAAGTAAGGATGAATCAGTGGACTCGTCGTATCTTGTAGAAGAAAAGGAAATTTATGCTTACCTGATAAATTGATTTCTTTTACGATACGACGAATCCACGGCCCGCCCTGTCATTTTTAAGACAGATTATATTTTATTTTATTTTTCAAACTTCAGTCTCCTCTGCACCTTTTAGCTTTTTCCTTTCTCTTCCTAAAACTTTCGGTCGAATGACTGGAGGTGGAGGGAAGGGAGGAGCTATATATATATACAGCTCTGCTGTGGTGCTCTTTGCCACTTCCTGTTAGCAGGAGGATAATATCCCACAAGTAAGGATGAATCCGTGGACTCGTCGTATCGTAGAAGAAATCAATTTATCAGGTAAGCATAAATTTCCTTTTTGGGGTTTCATATACCTTTTAGCTGCGAATGACGACATGTGGTAATCATCCGCACAAAGCAGATAATTCAAATGACAACCATGTGCCGCTTCCAGAGGTGATCCTGGACTTCTGATGCGGTGATCTACATCCTACAAGGAGGCATTGTGGTAGGCCTCACTCACAGCACTCAGTATGTAAGCAATGTTGCTGTGTGTAGGCGTGATGACATCACAACCAGGCAGTGTCAGCAGCACTGTATGAGGAGAAGGAAGCTGGATGGTGGTGGTGGGGGGGTTAAATATAAAAACCCCTCTCATTCTTAGCTATTAACTCCTACAAACCTGCAAGATCACCATTTGAAAGTGAATTGCCTGCCCTTTCAAATGCTGTACGTCTTATGGGGAAGTAATAGTATAGCACAATTTAACCCCCCCCCCCCCACACACACACACACACATTTTGTAGTAAAGGGTCTCTAACTTCCTGCAACCGATGATCAGACCGGCATAGAGACCACTTATTTTTAGGAGCAGATCCCCCTTATTTAAAATAAATGCACATTTCAGGGATTAATTAGCCAGGTGATCACTGTGGTTATGGTGATCACTTGTAAGTAAATGTCCATTTATTTGCATAGAGAATCATGGGAGCCCCTATGTGCAGATCAAACTTATATAAATAAGGCCTTTCGGAAGGGATAGTAATGTGAGGATAACCCTTTCTTTTGACTATAGAGTTTAGAAAAACACACAAACTCACACTATTGTTTTGCAACATTATTATAATTTTAATAAAAATATACATTTTGTTTTAAAGTGAAAGTAAATCCTAGCATTTTACAAACGCTGGGATTTACTATTAAAACAAATAATGGGCACTTTCATTCATGAAGTACAAGATACTTCATGTAGAAAGCTCCTTTATTTGATTCAATCGATCGCCGCTCTTAGCTCTTACAGCAGAGCACGGCTAAAAAATGTTTTGGCTAAGAGGTGACGTTTTCACCTCTTAGCCAATAGCAGTGCGGTAAATCCGGCTCCTATGGGCGCCAAGCCAAATTTACCGCACGGCTATTGGCTAAAGGTGAAAAAGTCACCTTTTAGCCAAAATTTTTTTTAGCCGTGGGCTGCTGTAGCAGCTAAAAACGGCAATCGATTGAATCAAATAAAGGAGCTTTCTACATGAAGTATCGTATACTTCATGAATGAAAGTGCCCTTTATTTGTTTCAATAGTAATTCCTAGCGTTTGTAAAACGCTAGGATTTACTTTCCCTTTAACACATTTTGTTGCACAATTCTCACGTCATGATATATTTATAAAATAACATAGTTTGAATCTATTAAGTCTGCTGGGAAAAAAAAAAATGATCTGTGGATTTTTCACTACTGTAATGCTTAAATATGATCATCATGTAAACTCCATAACAACTCTGCACTAGATGTAGAAATGGCTCAGCAGTTAAGGGGTTAAAGGGACACATACATTTCACCCCCTCCCTCTAAATTATGGGTGCTGCGATTTTGGAACCTAGGTTACACTGCAGGTATCTAAAAGAGTTACTGCACATGTGAAATGTAGTAAAAGATAGTTTTCAACATAGGGAGGCAGGACATATCTCTAATATGCTTAAAATGTATTTAGTGTTTAATGGCATTTTACAATAGAATGTTGCTCTTGAGAAAATTGTAAGGTAAAATATTTCCTTTTTTTTACCTAGAGATGTTCAGGAGATATTGTCTAGTCATCTTTGTACAGCTATGCTGCATCACATTTAAGTGCTTCAACCTTTTGGTATCGTACCTTTTTTAATAAAAAACAAAACAAAAAACTTTATACATAAATCTTTCTGTAACACTCTGCCTTCCCTGGCTCCTCTTTACTTCACCAATGTATAATGCTGAGGAAATGCATTGTGTGTGTGTGTCTAAGTTTCACATATATCTGACAATATCATTTAAAACCTATGAGATAGATTTGGTTAATGTCTAGCACGGAATTTATACAGGTTGCTCAACTCCACACTTCCTATATTAAATCACTATCACTGCCCTCTTAAATTAGGAATGTAGGAACTAGACAATATGACCTCAGGAAACTTGCAAAAGGTGAATCGGAGATAAGTATTGCTCATGTATACATTTCATGCTGTATACGCCTGCTTAGCAGGAAACCTTTATTATCTCTTTTTTTTTTTTTTTTTTTTTTTTTTTTTTTTAAAGATAATTTTTTATTGAGGTATAAAACATAAGTTACATTGTATACTTCAAAAACTGAGTACATAGCATAGTAACAACAGAACAAACAGAAAATTCTTCCATAGTAATTTCACACTGCACAACAGTTTTCTAAAGCCTCGTTTTTACAGAGGTCACCTTCATAATTACATATGAACTGTACTAGTCCATCTTTTTCCATGCAGGAGGTAAATATAGGGCAACCTTTAGTTTAGCAATATAGTCAATTAGGGCATCAATTCTATCTTTCATTGTGGTTCCTAATAGAGGGGCAATATACACATAGCTTCATCTTACTAGATGTATTAGTCAAGAGGGCTGCGTTGTCTGTCTAATAGTGTCTGCATCTAGTCTATATATATGCATGGGTTAGTGGGGTAGCTCATAGAGCAGTTGCTGGTCATTAGGGGATGGAAGATTTGGGAATTTACAGAAATCAGTTTCTAGGATTATTCCTATAATACCTGTGTTTAGCCTGGAGGAGACAGTGTACGTGCCCAATAAGTTTCCCACGGTTCCCATATTAAGCAGTAGTCATTCAGTCGCCTGATTTCCCTAAAGACATAGTTTTCCATATTCTTGATGTGGTTGACATTATCTATGACACCTTGCCATCTAGGGGCCTAGCTTTTCTTCCAGTTTCTTGCAATAAGCAGCTTAGTGGAAGTGAGAATACACAGGAGTAAATTTTTCTTTGGTCTGGGGAGTTTCCCCATTCCAAGATGCAGTACTGCTAGGGCCGGTGTTAATTCATCCAGTAATTCTAGTTCTCTACAGATCTTTTCAACATTGTTTCACAGACTGGTCAATTTTGGGCAAGTCCACCAGATATGAAGTGGGGTGCCTATTTCCCCACATTCTCTCCAACACATAGGGGAGTGGTCCGGGAAGAGTTTCTGCAGCTTTGTAGGCACTAAGTGCCATCTCGTGATTATTTTAAAGAATAGCTCATAAAGGGTGACACAATGAGTGTCTTGTTTAGTAAGTGCTATTGCTCTGTTCCACTCCTCCGGCTCATATGTGCATTGTAGGTCTCTTTCCCAAGCATCCATATGTACTGTTTTGGGTACAATGGATTCTTCAAGTAAACATTTATAGTGTACTGACAGAGATTTATATAGTTGAAGGTTGGTTTCCCATCTTTGTTCCCAAGGGGTGAGATCTCGTGATTCACTTTCCAGGAACCCTCAGGATCTCATCAATGTCCGTAATCTCAATAGGCCAAACTGAAACTTAGGGGTCAAGGTGGTCAGTTCTAACATAAATATATGTGTTTTTAGCTGTTTATTGTCATAGAAGTCTTTCAAGGAGACTATATCTGTATTTGGCCAAGCACTAAGGTTAATGTCTGGGAGTCCAAGAAGCAGGCCCCATATGGGATGTATGGGTGAGGGGTGTGGGGCAATATATTTATTATGTCGTAATTTCAGCCAGTGCCCCTGCCATCCTTTAATTATATTGTTAGCAACATGAATTTTCGATTGCCAGTGCGGGGGCAGCCAAAGAAGGTCCTCAAGGTTGACGTATGCTGGCAATGAAGCCTGCTCTAGTTCCCTCCACCTAGTCATAGGGAGTTCTCTTCCCCATGCCGAGGCATGGGTGATCATAGCTGCCTCGTGATATTTTCTTATGTTTGGTAAGCCCAGCCCCCCTTTTTCAATAGGTGCCTGGAGAATGTGGGCAGCTACTCAAGGTCTTTTGTCATGCCAAGTGTAGGAATTGAATAGAGTCTGGAATTTCCGAATTAGAGATATGGGGATGCAACGGAATAGGTAAGTAAGCTTGGGAAGTATCATTATCTTAAGGGCTGCTACTCTACCCATCCACGATATCTCGCTGTACCTCAGAGAGTTAAGCTCTAAGTTAATTTTTTTTTATAGGGTCTCATAGTTTTCCTTAATAATACTAGATTTAACATGAGAGAGAAACACTCCCAAGTGTCGTATGCCTCTTGTGGAACATTGGGTAGAGTAAAGAGATTGAATCCTGCTTCTCTCTTTCGAGGGAATATTAAGAAAATATGCTTCCGTTTTGCTGACATTGATCTTGTAATAAGAAAGTTCCCCAAACCTTCTTAATAGGTGTAGTAGGGGGGGGAAGAGAGTCTAATGGCTCCGTAAGAAAAACTGTGAGGTCGTCCGCAAACAGGGCCAGCTTCTGGACGGTGTCATGTAGTTGGAGTCCCTGTATATTAGGGCATTTCCTAATACCTGCTCCTAGGGGTTATATCGCTAGAACAAACAGCAGCAGGGACAAGGGGCATCCTTGTCTAGTGCCATTGCCTATCTGCACCCTGGGGGAACATAACCCTAAGCCTCTCACCATTGCTGTAGGGGATGAGTATAATGCCTTAACTGCGTTCTGGTATCTTTCCGGGATACCAAATGTCGCTAGGGTTTGAAATAGATATTCCCATCTCACCCTGTCAAACGCCTTTTCAGCATCTAATGACAGGGTGAGCATGGGGAGACCCAGTTCCGCAACTTCTGCATAAATGTTTAATAAGCGTCGGGTGTTGTCCGAGCCTTGTCTATTTAGGACAAATCCTACTTGGTCTAAGTGCACAATAGTTTTGAGATGACTAGTTAGTCTATTGGCCAGTATTTTAGCATAAATTTTGGCATCTACGTTAATAAGCGAGATTGGCCTATAACTAGAGCACAGCGGAGGGTCTTTGCCTTCTTTATGTATTGTGATGATATTAGCTTCTAAATATTCTGGAATAAAGCTACCTCTCTCAGCAACTCTTGTGAATAGTCGAAGTAGTATTGGGGACAGTATAGAGCTAAGGGATTGGTAAAAAGTAACTGTAAACACATCCGGGCCTGTGGCTTTGTGGGGGGCAAGACTGGCTATGGCTACCTTAACTTCCTCTATCGTGAATTGCGCTTCTAGGGCTTCTCTAGCATCCTCTGACAAGGTGGGTAGGACTAGCTCCCTTAGTATTATCTCTTTTTATATTATGTTGAGACAAAATGAAAACTATCACACTTGGTTTAGTGGTTGACAAAAGTCAATGAAAACGTAGGAGCCAACAAGCTAAATGTATATACGGATATCTGTAATGTATACAAAAAAAGTTATCAGCCAGTAGTGAAATCAAGGAACATTAATCCATATATCCTTAGATTTTCCAAGCAAAGTTTTTTTTAGAGGACATCAGCAAAACAGGAAATGCACAACTGTACCATGAAATAGAAGCTCATTGGCTACGGAAACGAGCATAAAAACAAAGCATTTTGGTAAATGAGTGTGAATGTGGAAGGTGAAAACTACCAATAGATTTTTAATATGTACCATTTCGGAAAAATAATGCCCCTTGTTGCAAAATAGAAATCTAGTTCTTGTCAGAGCTAGACGGATCTAGAGCCCCAACCTCTAGAATTTTACTCTAGAATCCTTATTTCTTCTGTTAAGTGTGATCAGTCCACGGGTCATCATTACTTCTGGGATATTACTCCTCCCCAACAGGAAGTGCAAGAGGATTCACCCAGCAGAGTTGCATATAGCCCCTCCCCTCTACGTCACCCCCAGTCATTCTCTTGCACCCAACGACTAGATAGGATGTGTGAGAGGACTATGGTGATTTTATTTAGTTTATTTCTTCAATCAAAAGTTTGTTATTTTTTTAATAGCACCGGAGTGTGTTATTCCTTCTCTGGTAGAGTTTGAAGAAGAATCTACCAGAGTTTTTACTATGATTTTAGCCGGAGTTGTTAAGATCATATTGCTGTTTCTCGGCCATCTGAGGAGAGGTAAACTTCAGATCAGGGGACAGCGGGCAGTTTATTCTGCAAAGAGGTATGTAGCAGTTTTTATTTTCTAACAATGGAATTGATGAGAAAATCCTGCCATACCGACATAATATCATGTATGTATATTTTACATTTTAGTATTCTGGGGAATGGTACTTCACTGGAATTACACTATGTATATAAGATTTTAGCCTAATTGCAATGCAACAGGCTTTTTAATAACTCTTAATTTATGTTAAACGTTTTTGCTGGAATGTAAAATCGTTTTCATTTTCTGAGGTACTGGGTGAATAAAATGTTTGGGCACTATTTTTCCACTTGGCAGTTGCTGGATCTAATTATGACAGTTTTTGATCTCTCTCACTGTTGTGTGTGAGGGGGTGGGACCTTTTTTGGCGCTTTTGCTACGCATCAAAAATTTCAGTCAGAAACTCACTGTTTTTTCCTGCATGTTCCGGTTTATCTCTACAGGACTTCAGGGATCTTCAAAGCTTGTTTGAGGGAAGTAATCTAACAGAGCTGTGAGATTGTAGTTGACTGTGATAAAAAACGTTTATTCTTTAACTTTTTTATGCCTCAGGGTTAGTTATTTCTTGCTACTGGGTACAAGCCTTTGCTAAATTGCGTTTTGTTTTACAAAGCTTATTGATTTCATCTGTTATATATTCAGTGCTTCTTAAGCACAGTTCGTTTTTTTCATTGTATTTTACTTGTATAGTATTTCCAAATTGCAAGTTTACTTGCTAGTTTGTTAAACATGTCTGATTCAGAAGATGAGACCTGTACTATTTGTACTAACGCCAAAGTGGAGCCCAATAGAAATTTATGTACTAACTGTATTGATGCTACATTAAATAAAAGTCAATCTGTACAAATTGAACAAATTTCACCAAACAACGAGGGGAGAGTTATGCCGACTAACTCGCCTCACGTGACAGTACCTGCATCTCCCGCTCGGGACGTGCGCGATATGGCGACGCCAAGTACATCTGGGCGGCCATTACAAATAACATTACAAGATATGGCTACTGTTATGACTGAGGTTTTGGCTAAATTACCAGAACTAAGGGGCAAGCGTGATCACTCTGGGGTGAGAACACAGTGCGCTGATAATGTTAGGGCCATGTCAGATACTGCGTCGCAACTTGCAGAACATGAGGACGGAGAGCTTCATTCTGCGGCTGACGGTTCTGATCCAAACAGATTGGATTCAGATATTTCAAATTTTAAATTTAAGCTGGAAAACCTCCGTGTTTTACTAGGGGAGGTGTTAGCGGCCCTGAATGATTGTAACACAGTTGCAATACCAGAGAAAATGTGTAGGTTGGATAAATATTTTGCTGTACCAACAAGTACTGACGTTTTTCCTATACCTAAGAGACTAACTGAAATTATTACTAAAGAGTGGGATAGACCCGGTGTGCCGTTCTCACCCCCTCCGATATTTAGAAAGATGTTTCCAATAGACACCACCACACGGGACTTATGGCAAACGGTCCCTAAGGTGGAGGGAGCAGTTTCTACTTTAGCTAAACGTACCACTATCCCGGTAGAGGATAGCTGTGCCTTTTCAGATCCAATGGATAAAAAATTAGAGGGTTACCTTAAGAAAATGTTTGTTCAACAAGGTTTTATATTGCAACCCCTTGCATGCATTGCGCCGATCACGGCTGCAGCGGCATTCTGGATTGAGTCTCTAGAAGAGAATCTTAGTTCAGCTACGCTGGACGACATTTCAGACAGGCTTAGAGTACTTAAGCTATCTAATTCATTCATTTCGGAAGCCGTAGTACATTTAATTAAACTTACGGCTAAGAATTCCGGATTCGCCATTCAGGCGCGCAGAGCACTGTGGCTAAAATCCTGGTCAGCTGATGTAACTTCTAAGTCCAAATTACTTAATATACCTTTCAAGGGACAGACCTTATTTGGGCCTGGTTTGAAAGAAATTATCGCTGACATTACAGGAGGTAAGGGCCACGCCCTGCCTCAAGACAAAGCCAAACCTAAGGCTAGACAGTCTAATTTTCGTTCCTTTCGGAATTTCAAAGCAGGAGCAGCATCAACTTCCACTACTCCAAAACAAGAAGGATCTGGTGCTCGCTACAGACAAGGCTGGAGACCTAACCAGTCCTGGAACAAGGGCAAGCAGGCCAGGAAACCTGCAGCTGCCACTAAAACAGCATGAATTGAGGGCCCCCGATCCGGGATCGGATCTGGTGGGGGGCAGACTTTCTCTCTTCGCCCAGGCTTGGGCAAGAGATGTCCAGGATCCCTGGGCGCTAGAGATAATATCTCAGGGATACCTTCTGGACTTCAAACACTCTCCTCCAAGAGAGAGATTTCATCTGTCAAGGTTGTCGACAAACCAAACAAAGAAAGAAGCGTTTCTACGCTGCATACAAGAACTATTGTTAATGGGAGTAATCCATCCAGTTCCACGGTCGGAACAGGGACAAGGGTTTTACTCAAATCTGTTTGTGGTTCCCAAAAAAGAGGGAACTTTCAGACCAATCCTGGATTTAAAGATCCTAAACAAATTCCTAAGAGTTCCATCATTCAAAATGGAGACTATTCGGACAATTTTACCCATGATCCAAGAAGGTCAGTACATGACCACAGTGGACTTAAAGGACGCTTACCTTCACATACCGATTCACAAAGATCATTACCGGTATCTAAGATTTGCCTTTCTAGACAGGCATTACCAGTTTGTAGCTCTTCCATTCGGATTGGCTACAGCTCCAAGAATCTTCACAAAGGTTCTAGGTGCTCTTCTGGCGGTACTAAGACCGCGGGGAATTTCGGTAGCTCCTTACCTAGACGACATTCTGATACAAGCTTCAAGCTTTCAAACTGCCAAGTCTCATACAGAGTTAGTACTGGCATTTCTAAGGTCACATGGATGGAAGGTGAACGAAAAGAAAAGTTCACTCGTTCCACTCACAAGAGTCCCCTTCCTGGGGACCCTTATAGATTCTGTAGAAATGAAGATTTACCTGACAGAGGACAGGTTAACAAGACTTCAAAGTGCTTGCCGCACCCTTCATTCCATTCAACACCCATCGGTGGCTCAATGCATGGAGGTAATCGGCTTAATGGTAGCGGCAATGGACATAGTGCCTTTTGCTCGCTTACACCTCAGACCACTGCAATTGTGCATGCTAAGTCAGTGGAATGGGGATTACTCAGACTTGTCCCCTTCTCTGAATCTGGATCAAGAGACCAGAAATTCTCTTCTATGGTGGCTTTCTCGGCCACATCTGTCCAGGGGGATGCCATTCAGCAGACCAGACTGGACAATTGTAACAACAGACGCCAGCCTTCTAGGTTGGGGTGCCGTCTGGAATTCTCTGAAGGCTCAGGGACAATGGAGTCAGGAGGAGAGTCTCCTGCCAATAAACATTCTGGAATTGAGAGCAGTTCTCAATGCCCTCCTGGCTTGGCCTCAGTTGACAACTCGGGAGTTCATCAGGTTTCAGTCGGACAACATCACGACTGTAGCTTACATCAACCATCAGGGAGGGACAAGAAGCTCCCTAGCAATGATGGAAGTATCAAAGATAATTCGCTGGGCAGAGTCTCACTCTTGCCACCTGTCAGCAATCCACATCCCGGGAGTGGAGAACTGGGAGGCGGATTTCTTAAGTCGTCAGACTTTTCATCCGGGGGAGTGGGAACTTCATCCGGAGGTCTTTGCCCAAATACTTCGACGTTGGGGCAAACCAGAGATAGATCTCATGGCGTCTCGACAGAACGCCAAACTTCCTCGTTACGGGTCCAGATCCAGGGATCCAGGAGCAGTCCTAATAGATGCCCTGACAGCACCTTGGGACTTCAGGATGGCTTATGTGTTTCCACCCTTCCCGATGCTTCCTCGATTGATTGCCAGAATCAAACAGGAGAGAGCATCAGTGATTCTGATAGCACCTGCATGGCCACGCAGGACTTGGTATGCAGACCTGGTGGACATGTCATCCTGTCCACCTTGGTCTCTACCTCTGAAACAGGACCTCCTGATACAGGGTCCTTTCAAGCATCAAAATCTAACTTCTCTGAAGCTGACTGCTTGGAAATTGAACGTTTGATTTTATCAAGACGTGGGTTTTCTGAGTCAGTTATTGACACCTTAATACAGGCTAGGAAGCCTGTTACCAGAAAGATTTACCATAAGATATGGCGTAAATACCTATATTGGTGTGAATCCAAGGGTTACTCTTGGAGTAAGGTTAGGATTCCTAGGATATTGTCTTTTCTACAAGAAGGTTTAGAAAAGGGTTTATCTGCTAGTTCATTAAAGGGACAGATCTCAGCTCTGTCTATTCTGTTACACAAACGTCTGTCAGAAGTACCAGACGTTCAGGCTTTTTGTCAGGCTTTAGCGAGGATTAAGCCTGTGTTTAAGACTGTTGCTCCACCATGGAGTTTAAATCTTGTTCTTAACGTTTTACAGGGCGTTCCGTTTGAACCCCTCCATTCCATTGATATAAAGTTGTTATCTTGGAAAGTTCTATTTTTAATGGCTATTTCCTCGGCTCGAAGAGTCTCTGAGTTATCAGCCTTACATTGTGATTCTCCTTATTTGATTTTTCATTCGGATAAGGTAGTTCTGCGTACTAAACCTGGGTTCTTACCCAAGGTAGTCACTAACAGGAATATCAATCAAGAGATTGTTGTTCCTTCTTTGTGTCCAAATCCTTCTTCGAAGAAGGAACGTTTACTACACAATCTGGACGTAGTTCGTGCCCTAAAATTTTACTTACAGGCAACTAAGGAATTTCGACAAACGTCTTCTCTGTTTGTCGTGTACTCTGGTCAGAGGAGAGGTCAGAAGGCTTCGGCAACCTCTCTTTCCTTTTGGCTTCGTAGTATAATACGTTTAGCCTATGAGACTGCTGGACAGCAGCCTCCTGAAAGAATTACAGCTCATTCTACTAGAGCTGTGGCTTCCACTTGGGCCTTCAAGAATGAGGCCTCTGTTGAACAGATTTGCAAGGCTGCAACTTGGTCTTCGCTTCATACTTTTTCCAAATTTTACAAATTTGACACATTTGCTTCCTCGGAGGCTATTTTTGGGAGAAAGGTTCTTCAGGCAGTGGTTCCTTCTGTATAAAAGAGCCTGCCTATCCCTCCCGTCATCCGTGTACTTTTGCTTTGGTATTGGTATCCCAGAAGTAATGATGACCCGTGGACTGATCACACTTAACAGAAGAAAACATAATTTATGCTTACCTGATAAATTCCTTTCTTCTGTAGTGTGATCAGTCCACGGCCCGCCCTGTTTTTAAGGCAGGTAATTATTTTTAAATTATACTCCAGTCACCACTACACCCTTGGTTCCTCCTTTCTCGTTGGTCCTTGGTCGAATGACTGGGGGTGACGTAGAGGGGAGGGGCTATATGCAACTCTGCTGGGTGAATCCTCTTGCACTTCCTGTTGGGGAGGAGTAATATCCCAGAAGTAATGATGACCCGTGGACTGATCACACTACAGAAGAAAGGAATTTATCAGGTAAGCATAAATTATGTTTTTTAATCTCTCTACATAAAACTATGTGCACAAACCATTGTATTGCTGCTCAATTGTCCGACTGGTCTACTACACAGGATATGAATATTTGTGCCAAGCCCTAGATCTGTGCATACTATACAATCGCACACAATTATATCCTGCACGTGAGAGAGCACTGCATAAGCATAATAAAAAAAATTCTGTATGGGATGGAGGGAGGTTTAAAGGGACATTTGAGTTGACTTGAAACTAATTAAAATCAGTGTTGAAGTGCACATGTATTCCCAACAATAGGACAAATCAGGATCGCCCAATGAGATGACCCTCACATCTTCCTACTTAAAGGACTCTGGGGCATGCCATGTGTTTAAAATAAGATAGTGTTACAATAGCAGCACCAGGTGGATGGATAATATGGACAGTTCCACAAAATTATCAGTCTTGTTTGCTGACCTAAATGGATCTTAAAGTGATTGTAAAGTTTAATGAATAAGTGCCCGGTTATCTAAAAATACTCTTAAAAACAGGGGCTCTTACATTCATTAAACTTTACAATGAAGCTTCTTTTTAAAATACTTACCTTTCTTTATGGAAAACATAAAGAATCCGGCTTCCTCCAATCGTATGTATTGTATGCTCCCTTTGGTGTCCAGCTCATGTGGTGCACGCAACGATTGTAGGAACCCGGAATATGTCATCGCTGTACTAACTACAGCAGGAGTTGCGTGCGGAAGATCGCAGGTATGCTTTCCATAAAGAAAAAGGTAAGTATTTAAAAAGCTTCATTGTAAAGTTTAATAAATGAAAGTGCCCCTGTTTTTAAGAGTATTTCTAGATACCGGGCACTTACTCATTAAACCTTACATTTACTTTAAAGTCTGCTTGAAAAGTTATTTATAACTGCATGCTTTATCGGAATCAAAGTTTTTTTTTTTTTTTTACTTTACTTTCCTTTTTAATTCTAAACTTAAGTAACAGGAGTAACATTTTAAGAAAAGTCACTTTATTTATCAAGCATTAAAATAATTGTATTTTGAAAGGTGTCAAAATCCTTGCTTTATTGTGCTGCCTGTTAAATTAACATAAATGCTACTCTGAGGGTCAGGGACGGAACTACCATTGGTGCAGTTGGTGAGTTGGCACCAGGGCCCAAGTGCTGGGGAGACCTCATTGAAACCAGTCTATACATAGGCGTGTGCAGAATGTGTACAATCCTAATGTACGGGAGCCTTTTATTAGTGCAGGTTGCAGATCTGTCTATCCTCAAAATATTATACACAGCAGCATGCATATTATTACTATTGTCTACTACTGAGTTACCTTTTAGGGTGCCCAAAAACACCATTGCACCAGGGCCCTCTGAGTAGGTCCGCTACTGCTGAGGGTTAAAGATTCAGGATTTTTTTTTTAATTTCTGTGCTTTGTGATTAGGATTTTACTGTTGGTTTTCCCTGCAATAAGCCTTGTATAATGTATGTCTGTTTTTTAGGAAGTGCATAACTCTCTGGTATCGACTTTATTTTTTTGAACCACAAATATCTGATTAATATATTTATAGATTTATAGCTAGATAACTGACAGCCATCAGCCTGTCACATAATGCATATACGTCTGCCCTGTAAATCTTGCACATGTTCAGTAGTTGCTGGTGCCTTAAAGTGTACAAATAAAACTTCCCAACTCGCTTCCATTACCTAAATGTGCAAAGTTTCATTTTGACTTGATTGGCTCTTTAAGCAAAGGTGAAAAAAGACCAACCTGCTCACTCGCATGCAGCATTTGTGTACATCAGTGCTTGGATAATCTTGGGAACCAGCGCTCTTCCCTGATTGGAGTTTATAACTATATAAAAGTCCTTTCATGGCTTCTAAAATATCTATTGTATTACTTGTTGCTGGTAAGATACGTGCATTTGTCAGCCGTTGTGTGTGTGTATGTTACTTCATTTTTGTGTCGTCTTTTAGCCAAAGTTCTGTGTAATATTTAATTTAAGGTCAGAAGTCCTCATAGTTCCTTCGCTGTCAGACACTCCCTTGTCACAGTCTGTCCTTGTCACACACCCACGGCACTGTGCTGTGGCTGCTCCTCTGCCTGTTGAGTTTAACAGAATGGGGAGAGCTTGGGAATGCGGAAACAGGCAGCCCCAGATGCAGTGGATATGAAGGAGGGGCTTTTGACCCCAGGACAGGCCAGAAGTGGTGATAGGTGGTTAGAAGTTAGTGGGCGGAGACAGAGCAGGGTAAGCTATGTGTGACAGGAAGTTAGGGTTCATCTTACTTCCAGACCTGTTAGGAGCAGCTACAGCTTACCGGTATTGAGAACCTGGCAGAGCTGTTGGCGGCGGCTCTTTCAAAGGAGTGTGGTTGCTGGAGCTTAAAGAGGCTGGTGCCCTTCCAGAAGCGGGCGTTGGTGCCGGGCAGAAGGAGAGGCCGGTAAGGAGATCCAGGGCCCCGGTTCGGCTGAGCCCAGAAGTAGCAGCTCGTCGGTCCCGTGGAGCCCAGGGTGGAGGTCCTCGTAGGGCTGCTGGCGGCAGGTGGTGCTAGCATCTAATCTTTCGTTTTAGGAGGAATGGAACAGCCGGGCAGCGGCTCCACCACGGGATGCTGGTGCTGGTTACAGGCGGGGTCGGTCTCGTTCACCACTGCCTAGAAGAAGAAGGGAGGCGGAGGCACATTCATCACCTACATGGGCTGGCTTGGACAGATCCCCTCGCGGCAGGAGCAGAGAACGGAGGCGGTGTGCCGATACCAAGAGGAGGTCGCCTTTACAGAGGAGGTGTTCGGTTGGCAGAGACGATTGCCGTCGTACGGCTAGGCCAATGGCGTTGCCTCCAGTGGTATCCAAGGCTTCTGCTACAGGACCTGGGACGGCGCCTTGTGGAGCAGGTGAGGTGCTGGGTGTGGGGACGCCCAGTGGGCCGGGCGGGGGTATAGATAAGCAGCAAGCTTTATTACAAGGTTTGAAAGATTTGATTGCGAGTTTTGAGAAGAATGATATTCCTCCAGAGTGTCAAGGGGCGGGGGGAGCGTGGGCCCCTCCGGCCTTAGGTGAGGTAGAGTCGCAGCCTAAAGTTTTGTTGACGGTGGGCTCGTTGGGCGGTACTCCTGCCGTAGGGACGGTTAGCATAGCAGGTAGACTCAGGGTCTCTGAGGAAGCTTTTCAGCATCCTTGCCTTTGCTCTATTGGTCCGTTGGGGCTACACTTGCAATCGGAAGTTAAGGAAAGGATCTGGAAGCGGGAGTTTTTGGAAATCTTTTCTTTGCTCCCGGTTGATCAGTTTGTAGACTTTAAGGATGACCCTAAAGGGGATGCGGGTAAGAAAGAGGAGGATGAGAGGAAAAAGAGATATCGGAGGTTGCCGAAAACTCTGAGTAATTGGTCCAGGTCTTTTTGTATTTTGGCTAGCGTCATTACAGAGAGGTTCCCGGAGCAGGGATCTGCTCTCTTTTGTTATTACAATGAGATTTCCTCAGCTTACCGTACGTATGGCGGAGGCGCTGGTGCCAGTACCGCTGTCTCCGGTAGGAAGAGGTTGTGCTTCCAATATAATGAGAGTCAATGGCGTTTTGGTTTCTCATGTAAATAGAAGCATGAGTGTTTAGGGTGTGGTGGAGTGCACTCCTACGCCAAATGTTTTAAGAGAGGGCGGGCGGGCGCACACCCAGGTGAGATGGTTATACAGGGCCAAGACACCAGTGAACATAGGAAAGATGGTGCCTTGGCTAAGGCAATATGCTAAGGTTCGGGGCAAAGCAGGTGCGGCCGAGCTGTTGCTTACTGGTTTCAGCTCTGGTTTTTGGATACCGTTCCTGCCGGTGGATGGCCCACATTTTTTGGGTAACTTAAAATCAGCCAGGGCCCACCCGGAAATCATTCGGGTTAAATTGGCTAAGGAGGTGGCTTTGGGCCGCATGGCGGGTCCGTTTACTGATTTGCCCATGTCCAATTTGCGGATTTCTCTACTAGGGGTCGTGCCTAAAAAGGCAAAGGCCAAGGCCAGTTCCAGATGATCCACCACTTGTCCTACCCAAAAAGATCATCCGTGAATGATGGCATCGACCCGGAATTGTCAGCGGTCTCCTATGCTTCCTTTGACTCAGCAGTGGGTTTGGTCCGGGAAGCCGGCATTCCGTTTGTTACCAGTCCATCCTAAGTGCCATCACCTGTTGGGTTGTACCTTCGATGATGCCTTTTTCGTTGACCTTTGTTTACCGATGGGATGCTCTATTTGCTGCTCCTACTTTGAGACTTTTAGTTGCTTTGTTGAGTGGGTTGTTAAGCGCTTATCGGGCTTGAAATCATTAGTCCACTACTTGGACGATTTCTTATTCGTCGGTCCCCCGCAGTCCGAGATATGCGGCAGGCTGTTGTCAACCTTTATGCATGTCGCGAGGGATTTTGGTATCCCGATAGCTTCCAAGAAGTCAGAAGGCCCGACGTCGGTCCTGTGCTTCTTAGGGATCCAGATTGATTCAGATTCAATGGAGTGTAGCCTACCAAGGGAAAAAGTAGTGGATTTGGTCCAAGTTTTACAGATGGCTGTGGGTTGTAATAAGCTGACTTTGCGTTAGATGCAGTCCATTGTAGGTAAACTTAACTTTGCGTGCAGGATCATCCCTGTCGGTCAGGTTTTTTGCAGGCGGTTGTCCCTGGCGACGGCTGGGGCGACAGAGCCTTACCATCACATTCGAGTGACCAGTTTGATCAGGGAGGACTTGAAGGTTTGGCTCGTGTTCCTCCAGGAGTACAATGGCAAGTCCATCATTCAGAAGGTAGTGTCAGGGTCAGAGTTTAACCTTTTCACTGACGCTTCCGGTTCCCATGGTTTTGGAGCTTATCTGGGTGGTAGATGGTGCGCTGATGCGTGGCCTGAGGCATGGGTTGAGGCAGGTTTAAATAAACTCGGTAGACATGAAAATATTTCTGATGGAGGTCAGAAAATCAAAGATTCTAGATACTTGTCGAGCCCTTCAGTCCAATCCTTGGCCATCAGTGGCTCAGTGTATGGAGGTAATTGGATTGATGGTGACGGCAATGGACATTATTCCGTTTGCTCGGTTTCATCTCCAGCCGCTGCAACTGAGCATGCTCAGGCAGTGGAATGGAGATTACGCAGACTTGTCTCCTCAAATTTATCTAGATCAGGAGACGAGGGACGAGGTTGTAACTGGATCATCTATCCCAGGGGACATGCTTCCGTAGACCCTAGTGGGTGATAGTGATGACGGACGCCAGTCTGCTAGGCTGGGGAGCAGTCTGGAACTGCCTGAGGGCTCAGGGTGTATGGACTCAGGTGGAGTCTCTCCTTCCAATCAATATACTAGAGTTGAGAGCTATTTTCAATGCGCTCCAGGCTTGGCCTCAGTTGGCGTCGGCCCGATTCATCAGTTCCAATCGGACAACATCACGACGGTGGCTTACGTCAATCATCAGGGAGGAACCAAGAGTTCCTTGGCGATGACAGAAGTAGCCAAGATTATTCAGTGGGCGAAGTCTCACTCTTGCCATCTGTCTGCGATTTACATTCCAGGAGTGGAAAACTGGGAAGCAGACTTCCTGAGCAGACAGACGTTTCATCCGGGAGAATGGGAACTTCATCCGGAAGTGTTCTCTACCCTGATTCTGAAATGGGGCAGGCCGGAATTGGATCTCATAGCATCTCGTCAGAATGCCAAGCTTACAAATTACGGGTCCAGGTCCAGGGATCCCCAGGCCGAGTTGATAGATGCCTTGGTCGTTCAGTCTAGCTTATGTGTTCCCTCCATTTGCTCTACTTCCCCTGGTGATTGCTCAAGTCAAACAGGAGAGGGCATCGGTGATCCTCATCGCTCCTGCGTGGCCTCGCAGGACCTGGTATGCCGATCTGGTGGACATGTCATCTCAGCCACCATGGAGGCTTCCACTGAGGAAAGACCTTCTCATTCAGGGACCCTTCCATCATCTGAATCTAGTTTCTCTGCAGCTAACTGCGTGGAGATTGAAAGCTTGATTTTATCTTAAGCGAGGGTTTTCTGATTCGGTCATAGATACTTTGATTCAGGCACATAAGCCTGTTACTAGAAAGATTTACCATAAGATATGGTGTAAATATCTTTATTGGTGCGAATCAAAGGGCTACTCATGGAGTAGGGTTAGGATTCCCAGGATTTTGTCCTTTCTCCAAAACAGATTGGAGAAAGGGTTGTCAGCAAGTTCCTTAAAGGGACAGATTTCTGCTTTATCTATTTTGTTACACAAGCGTCTGGCAGATGTTCCAGATGTCCAATCTTTTTGTCAGGCTCTGACTAGAATCAGGCCTGTGTTTAGACCTATTGCTCCTACTTGGAGTTTGAATTTAGTTCTTAAAGTTCTTCAAGGGGTTCCGTTTGAACCCATGCATTCCATTGATATTAAGTTATCATCTTGGAAAGTTTTTATTTTTGGTTGCTATTTCTTCTGCTCGCAGAGTATCTGAGCTTTCGGGATTACAATGTGATTCTCCTTAACTTATTTTTCATTCGGATAAGGTAGTGTTACGTACCAAACCTGGTTTTCTTCCTAAGGTAGTTTCAAATAAAAATATTAATCAGGAAATTGTTGTTCCTTCCTTGTGTCCTAATCCTTCTTCTAAGAAGGAGCGACTGTTACATAACTTGGACGTGGTCCATGCCTTGAAGTTTTACTTACAGGCAACTAAGGATTTTTGTCAATCGTCTTCCCTGTTTGTTGTGTTTTCTGGGAAACGTAGGGGTCAGAAAGCTACGGCTATCTCTCTCTCATTTTGGCTGAAGAGTATCATCCGTTTTGCATATGAGACTGCTGGACAGCAGCCTCCTGAACGAATTACGGCTCACTCCACTAGGGCTTTGGCTTCCTCATGGGCATTCAAAAATGATGCTTCTGTTGAACAGATTTGCAAGGCTGCAACTTGGTCGTTTCTGCACACTTTTTCCAAATTTTACAAATTTGATACTTTTCCCTCGTCTGAGGCTGTTTTTGGGAGAAAAGTTCTTCAAGCAGTGGTGCTTTCCATTTAGGTGCCCTGTCTTGTCCCTCCCTTTCATCCGTGTACTCTAGCTTTGGTATTGTATCCCACAAGTAAGGATGAAATCTGTGGACTCATCGTATCTTGTAAAAGAAAAGGAAATGTATTCTTACCTGATAAAATTTATTTCTTTTGCGATACGATGAGTCCACGGCCCGCCCTGTTTTTTATAAGACAGGTTTTTTTCTTTTTATTAAACTTCAGTCACCTCTGCACTTTGGCTTTTCCTTTCTCTTCCTAACTTCGGTCGAATGACTGGAGTGGGAGGGAAGGGAGGAGCTATATATACAGCTCTGCTGTGGTGCTCTTTGCCTCCTCCTGCTGACCAGGAGGCGATATCCCACAAGTAAGGATGAAATCCGTGGACTCATTGTATGTAAAAGAAATAAATTTATCAGGTAAGCATAAATTTCCTTTTTTCTTGTAGCTTGAAGTTTGAATTGTTCTGCAATTAGCGCTCTAGCTACAGCAAAATTGTTTATAAAAAGGGGAGAGTTTACCATCACTTTAAACTTAGTAAATTTAGCAAATTTAGCTGCTTTTGGGTCAATTTGTTCTTAAATACGGTGTGTACAAAGTTACAAGGTTTGGCACCCATAGTTGTAGCACTTGCCCTAGACTGCTGCTTATGTCAGTAAATGTATTCCTTATGCAGCTAGTTTTATTTAGAGATCTTATTGTTCCTTGAACGATAGGAGCAACCCTATTACTACTCCTAATAGGCAGCTGGTTCCTTTTCCTTAGCATTATACAGGGACTGGGAAATCCTCTTTAGAAGTTTAAATTTAGAAGAAAGCTTCTGTCAGTCCATGGAAATCTGATGTTAAAATAGTTCACTTTCACTTTAGATTGACACTTGCTGAGAAACTTTATTCAAACTTTTTACATTACTGAACAAAGATGTTGGTTTCCTAGGATACCAATAAGATTCATTTTCTCTCCAATGTTCTTTCATTTTCAGGGACACTGAAAATTCAACTTTCATGATTCTGATATGGCAGCAATTTTAGACAACTTTCCCATTTAATTCCATTAACAAAATGTGCAGTCTTTTTTTTATTTATTTATTTATATATTTACACTTTTTTGCGTAACCAGCTCCTACTAAGTATGTGCAAGAATTCACAGAATATGCGTATGTGCATTTTTGATTGGCTGATGGCTGTCACATGATGCAGTGGGAGTGGAAATAGACATAACTATGAAATATGTCAGAAATAAAATCTACTACTAATTTAAAGTTCAGACTAAGTGCTATTGCATTGTCTTTTTATCATGCATTTGTTTATTATGCAAATATACTGTATTTACTGGTCCTTTAAAGGGACAGCGTACTGTATAATGTTCTCCTTTAATTTATTCCTAAGTATCCATTTTACCTGGTGGACTGTATTAAATTGTTTACAAATAACTTTTACCATCTAAAATGTCTGCTTTTGCCCATTTGACCCCCACCTATAGTGAAATTTTCAGTAATAATTAGGTACTCTATATATAAACATAACATAGCTAGCAGGAGAAATTACACTCCAATGGGGAGAGAAAATGGTAATAAAAGGTTAGTTTTAATTTGTAAAATTAGAGATAAGGAAGCATTTGTGTGTATAGAAATAGACCAGATAAGGGTGTCTGGTTTCTCTGCATGCTCAGCTATTTTAATGGGTTGTGTTTACAAAAAACAAAACCATATATTTTGTATACAAAAATAAACCTAAAGGAGCAATTCCTCATACATTTCTATACTTTGCTGCTGGTGTAACAAGCATTTGGAAACACATTAAGGGGAAAACTAATTTGACGCTACACTTTCCCTTTAAATACATAACATTTTGAACTGCGCTTTAGGATCGTGTCGATCGGGAGCACACTGTCCAGTTCTTAGTTACATGAGAAGTTCTTTTTCTCTCTAGCATTTTCTTTGCTTGATAGTACGTTTTGGCCAGTGTTAGACTTAAAACCCAAACACTTTGATACAACGCCTAGAGTCTGGTCAATTTATGACCATGGCAGATCTGAAGGAAGTTTACCTCCAGATCAATTATGTTTTACTCTGCTTGACTTTGCTGTGGGAAGTTTAGTTTTAGTTTGTGGCTTATCCCTGTGGGTTAGCCACTACGCCAAGGTTCTCAAGCTGCTCTGGCAATGATCATGCCTTGGCCGCTTATCACACTTCACTGTGATTCAGTTGCTTCATACTCTTGAATTACAAATCAGTCTTTGCAAAAAAAAAAATCTTTCTAGTGCCATCAGTTTGGCTCTTTTTCACAGATTAGTTTTTCTGCACATAGTCTTAGCTAGAGTATTTTTTTTTTCAAGGCCAAAGGCTTCAAAGACTGCACGAGCTGTCTGGGATCTCTAGTGGTTGTAGATTTCTTGTAGAAAGGATTGTATGGTGGTGCCGGATTTGATGGCAGACACTTTGGATGTTGTGCTATTTGCATTTCTTCACCTGTTCTATTTCAACGGTTTACCCCAAGGAAACCATGATTCCCTCTGTTTTTAAGATTTCTCTCTCAGTTGAGGGCCCTCCATTGGTGATTGAAAAGACGCAGGTGGAGATTTCTGCAGTACTTCTGGAGCAGTTTAGGATAATAGTGATCTGCTCAGCAGACCTTCTCTTCTCTTAATACTTAGGGACCCCTTCATATTAAATCAGACATGACACTGATATTAAGAGGTTTTCTGACCTGCTTTTATGTCGGTTATGATTTTGTCAACACTTGTCCTAGTATCCTACCTAGGTTAATGGTTAAAATATGGATTTTGTACAGTTATTGAGGTGGCAATGTAAGAAGATGTACTTACGGCTAGATTTAGAGTTTTGTCGGTAAGGACCCGCGTAGCTAACGCCGGCTTTTTTCTGGCCGCACCATAAAAATAACTCTGGTATTGAGAGTCCACATAAAGGCTGCGTTAGGCTCCAAAAAAGGAGCGTAGAGCATGTTTAACGCAGCTTCAACTCTCGATACCAGAGTTGCTTACGGAAGCGGCCAGCCTCAAAAACGTGCTCGTGCACGATTCCCCCATAGGAAACAATGGGACTGTTTGAGCTGAAAAAAAAACGAACACCTGCAAAAAAGCCGCGTTCAGCTCCTAACGCAGCCCCATTGTTTGTTATGCGTAAACACTTCCTACGTCTGCACCTAACACTCTAACATGTACCCCGAGTCTAAACACCCCTAACCTTACACTTATTAACCCCTAATCTGCTGCCCCCGCTATCGCTGACCCCTGCATATTATTTTTAACCCCTAATCTGCCGCTCCGTAAACCGCCGCTACTTACATTATCCCTATGTACCCCTAATCTGCTGCCCCTAACACCGCCGACCCCTATATTATATTTATTAACCCCTAATCTGCTCCCCACAACGTTGCCTCCACCTGCCTACACTTATTAACCCCTAATCTGCCGAGCGGACCGCACCACTATTATAATAAAGTTATTAACCCTAATCCGCCTCACTAACCCTATAATAAATAGTATTAACCCCTAATCTGCCCTCCCTAACATCGCCGACACCTAACTTCAATTATTAACCCCTAATCTGCCGACCGGAGCTCACCGCTATTCTAATAAATGTATTAACCCCTAAAGCTAAGTCTAACCCTAACACTAACAACCCCCTAAATTAAATATAATTTTAATCTAACGAAATTAATTAACTCTTATTAAATAAATTATTCCTATTTAAAGCTAAATACTTACCTGTAAAATAAATCCTAATATAGCTACAATATAAATTATAATTACATTGTAGCTATTTTAGGATTAATATTTATTTTACAGGCAACTTTGTAATTATTTTAACCAGGTACAATAGCTATTAAATAGTTAAGAACTATTTAATAGTTACCTAGTTAAAATAATTGCAACATTACCTGTAAAATAAATCCTAACCTAAGTTACAATTAAACCTAACACTATACTATCATTAAATTAATTAAATAAAATACCTACAATTACCTACAATTAAACCTAACACTACACTATCAATAAATTAATTAAATACAATATCTACAAATAACTACAATGAAATAAACTAACTAAAGTACAAAAAATAAAAAAGAACTAAGTTACAAAAAATAAAAAAATATTTACAAACATAAGAAAAATATTACAACAATTTTAAACTAATTACACCTACTCTAAGCCCCCTAATAAAATAACAAAGCCCCCCAAAATAAAAAATGCCCTACCCTATTCTAAATTACTAAAGTTCAAAGCTCTTTTACCTTACCAGCCCTGAACAGGGCCCTTTGCGGGGCATGCCCCAAGAAGTTCAGCTCTTTTGCCTGTAAAAAAAATATACAATACCCCCCCCAACATTAATACCCACCACCCACATACCCCTAATCTAACCCAAACCCCCCTTAAATAAACCTAACACTAAGCCCCTGAAGATCTTCCTACCTTATCTTCACCATACCAGGTTCACCGATCCGTCCTGAAGAGCTCCTCCGATGTCCTGATCCAAGCCCAAGCGGGGGGCTGAAGATGTCCATGATCCGGTAGAAGTCTTCATCCAAGCGGGGCAGAAGAGGTCTTCCATCCGATTGAAGTCTTCATCCAGGCGGCATCTTCTATCGACATCCATCTGGAGCAAAGCGGCAGCATCCTGAAGACCTCCGACGCGGAACATCCATCCTGGCCGACGACTGAACGACGAATGACGGTTCCTTTAAATGACGTCATCCAAGATGGCGTCCCTCGAATTCCGATTGGCTGATAGGATTCTATCAGCCAATCGGAATTAAGGTAGGAATATTCTGATTGGCTGATGGAATCAGCCAATCAGAATCAAGTTCAATCCGATTGGCTGATCCAATCAGCCAATCAGATTGAGCTCGCATTCTATTGGCTGATCGGAACAATATTCCTACCTTAATTCCGATTGGCTGATAGAATCCTATCAGCCAATCAGAATTCGAGGGACGCCATCTTTTATGACGTCATTTAAAGGAACCGTCATTCGTCGTTCAGTCGTCGGCCAGGATGGATGTTCCGCGTCGGAGGTCTTCAGGATGCTGCCGCTCCGCTCCAGATGGATGTCGATAGAAGATGCCGCCTGGATGAAGACTTCAATCGGATGGAAGACCTCTTCTGCCCCACTTGGATGAAGACTTCAATCGGATGGAAGACCTCTTCTGCCCCGCTTGGATGAAGACTTCTACCGGATCATGGACATCTTCAGCCCCCCGCTTGGGCTTGGATCAGGACATCGGAGGAGCTCTTCAGGACGGATCGGTGAACCTGGTATGGTGAAGATAAGGTAGGAAGATCTTCAGGGGCTTAGTGTTAGGTTTATTTAAGGGGGGTTTGGGTTAGATTAGGGGTATGTGGGTGGTGGGTTGTAATGTTGGGGGGGTATTGTATGTTTTTTTTACAGGCAAAAGAGCTGAACTTCTTGGGGCATGCCCCGCAAAGGGCCCTATTAGGGGTTAATAACTTTATTATAGTAGCGGTGCGGTCCGCTCGGCAGATTAGGGGTTAATAAGTGTAGGCAGGTGGAGTCAACGTTGAGGGGGGCAGGTTAGGGGTTAATAAATATAATATAGGGGTCGGCGGTGTTAGGGGCAGCAGATTAGGGGTACATAAGTATAACGTAGGTGGCGGTCGGCAGATTAGGGGTTAATAAGTGTAGGCAGGTGGAGGCGACGTTGAGGGCGGCAGATTAGGGGTTAATAAATATAATATAGGGGTCAGCGGTGTTAGGGGCAGCAGATTAGGGGTACATAGGGATAACTTAGCTGGCGGCGCTTTGCGGTCGGCAGATTAGGGGTTAAAAAAATTAAATCGAGTGGCGGCGATGTGGGGGGACCTCAGTTTAGGGGTACATAGGTAGTTTATGGGTGTTAGTGTACTTTAGAGTACAGTAGTTAAGAGCTTTATGAACCGGCGTTAGCCCAGAAAGCTCTTAACTACTGACTTTTTTCTGCGGCTGGAGTTTTGTCGTTAGATTTCTAACGCTCACTTCAGACACGACTCTAAATACCGGAGTTAGAAAGATCCCATTGAAAAGATAGGATACGCAAATGACGTAAGGGGATCTGCGGTATGGAAAAGTCGCGGCTGAAAAGTGAGCGTTAGACCCTTTTTTGAGTGACTCAAAATACCGGAGTTAGCCTAAAACCAGCGTTAGGAGCCTCTAACGCTGGTTTTCACGGCTAACGCCAAACTCCAAATCTAGGCCTATGTGAATAAAAGAATTGTGAACTAGGTCCAGAAGATATGGGAAAATAAGCTTTGTTGGTAAGGGGTATGCAGGGCCGGTGTTCTGTGAAGGGACCGAACTTTGTAAAAGAGCGAACCATGTCACTTCCTGTGACGTTTCATCAGCTGTTGCACTCATTTTGCCCCTAATGCGCATGCGTGCCAGCGTCATCACATTCCTGGCTGCATACGTATCGGTGAAACTATTTAGACTGTGAAATACTGAAACCGTTATATAGCGCCTGCGTGGGCTTTCCTATCACAAATAGGGGTGTTTTATTGAACGATGTTTATTCAACACTGTATGTGCATTATGGTGTGAAACAGAAATGTATACTTATTTAAAGTGAAGTGCTTTCAATGTTTGTATGCGTTTCAGGTTATATATAAATAAATATTTTAAAATAAGTATACATTTATTTCTTTTTCACACCATAATGCACATACAGTGTTGAGTAAACATCGTTCAATAAATCAGAAATGTATACTTATTTAAAGTGAAGTCAGTGGAGGCTCGTCCATTTGTGCACACCCGCACGTGCCCCCCTGTCAAGATGCTGAGAGAAAAAAACTTATTCTGAATAAAATATAATTTTTCCAATAGCCCCCTATTGGAAAAATTATATTTTATTTTTATCCCCAAAAAATACAATTCTGATGTTTTTTTTAAAAAAAATAAAAAATTTTTTTTATGTGTGTTGTGTTTTTTTTTTTAAATCGCACGTGCGGTAGAGCCCTATATCATGCCTGTCAGTGATGTCTATGTTCACTGCAGGCATCTGGGCCAGCCTCCAAGCGATTCCCTATTGATGCTTAATCGCACATGCTGAACTGTGCGAGTGGGGAGGGACATGATCAAGACAAGTTCAGCCTGTGCTCTGATAGGCTGCACCACGATGCCGGATAGTGGATACATCATCACGGCTCCTCCCCTGCATCAACGGGCCAGAAAAATCTTCTTATTACATTATGGTGGGGACGTTGTATGTTTGGATAAACCTCGGCTGCAAAGTATTTGTAAAGTATATTTATATATATATATATATAGACTGGTACAAGAGGTGCACATGTTGTGAAAGAGAGTGGGGGCAGCAGCGGGTGTGATCTTGTCTGTTAGTGAGAGGATCAAGCAATGCAGGGTGATGAGGGAAGTTCCAATACAAAGTTTCTCTGGTGTTGTCCCCTTTGTACCGGAGCTTAAAGTGCACTTGTTATGTCCCCTGTCAGTATCAGGGTGCAGTGTTTCTCGGGTTAGAGTCCTTACTTAAAGAAAGCTGCCGCCCTGGGACAAGATTTTACTTATGTTCTTCACCTATAAAACGTGATATTTATTTTTTTGCAACTGCCCTACACTTAATGAAATTATGGTCAGTGCTGGCAAGAAGGCATTTGTTACAAATCAACACAGCTTACCAGTGCTCAAACCCTTCCGCACCACCAGCAGGTAAAAAAAAGCATTTGTATTAGTAAATTAAAGTTTAAAAATTTTAATAAGATAACGAGCATTGTGATAACGATGACTTGTGCAAATAAGGTTTTCAGAAGTGTGAAAGAAAACAATGGAAAAAATATATTAATCAGGGCCGGATTTATTTATTTTTTAAAAAGTGGCAGTCTGGGAGGGGAGAGCGTGCATATTTTAGTTAGTTAGTTTGGAAAGTGCGCACCAGTTTAGAGCAGGAATTAGGAGGAGGGACCATGACTGTGGATTGTCAGTCAGAAGGGACTGAGCAGAGACCAGACCATCAACAACAGAGACGAGCATTAACAGAGTAAGTAACGCTACACTTAGAGAGCTGGCCTGTGTGTAGGATACACTTCTCCCCTGTCTATGGTGAAGACTTAACTCACAATTTACTGCTAAACTCAGATTTTACTGTGTAAAAAAGCACTTGAGCAGTAAATTGAGAGTTAAGTCTTTGTGCTGTGCCTGGTGAAGAGCTTATCCAGAGACCGGGGTTATTCAGATAATGAGATGCATGAGATTGATGTACTGCAGCTTTGAAACTGCTGCAAAAGGTTTATCAGCTCAGGAAATCAATTATAAATCAAGTCTGAGGAATGTTGCATCTTTATTAACTATGCGTGAGTGAAGTGGTCTGGGCTGCAGACACTGAATTCAGTTGAGTGCCATGTTTATTTAAGCTGCTGATGTGCTACTGTCGTCTTCCCCCTTGCTATATGTTTATTTTCATTCATGTGTTTGGTACAATCTGAGCCCTTAGTAATCAGGCAGTCTTCTGCCCCTTCAACCTTTCTGATAAAAAAATATGATGCTGCGAGATGGTCAGATAAGTGTGGTGCCTAATATTGTGTGTAAACCATTGTCTGTGCTGCTCTTTTTTTTAGAAAGTTTTTTAAAAATATATATATATATATCTTACATTATGGTTTAATTCTTTGTATTAACTCCTGCAAGTGGTGAATCTATTTGATTTGTGCACTTAAAAGATAGTTACAGGAAACAGGATATCTGCATATGCTGTAGACTGGTACTTTAAGGAAACTTGCATAAACTGCAAACTGGTACTTTGTAGAAACAAACAGGATATTTGCATAGACTGCAAATGGAACTTTGTAGTATCAGGAAACAAGCAAGCAAAAGTACCTGAATCAGTCCTTAGGAAATAAAGTTTTAGGCAAGTTCAATTGCCAGGAATTCAGTCCAAAAATGAAACACAGTACCAAGGAATTATCCAGAAGAGAAGTCAGTAATTGAAACAGAAGTCAGGAACCAGAAAGCCCAACAAATCTGTATTTCTTCACAGGACACAGGAGCAGAGAGTCTTTCAGAGTATCACTCTTAATGTGAAAAAGCACCAAATTGCAAACAAAGCTCCCAGATAAAGCAGGCTGCTGATTAAATGATTTATTTCAGCTGACAAGCAGGTGGAGCCAGAGAGCCAAAGTTGCAGCAAACAGAAAAACACAATTTTCCTTTCCTGTGATCAAGCCATCTGGTGGCATAGTGGTAACACAACAGGCTGGGAAATAACAGCTGCAGAAATAGAGACAGGTACCAGGTTCAATTCCAGGCTGAACCCTGACACCCCCATTTGTGAAAGGAAAGCCCACACATGCGCTACACAATGGTTTTATAATGTCACAAGCCTAAATAGTTTCACCGTGACGTATGCGGCCAGGTATGTGTTGACGCTGGCACGCATGCGCATTAGGGGCAAAATGAATGTAACAGCTGATGAAACATCACAGGAAGTGACATGGTTCGCTCTTTTGAAATGTTCGGTCCCTTACCAGAACACCGGATTTTCCATTAGGCACAGTAGGCATGTGCCTACAGGCGCCTTGCAGTGAGGGGCGCCTGCCTGTCAGTAATAAAAAAAAAAAATTTTTTGTGAGGGCATTAAAGGGACACTGAACCCGATTTTTTTCTTTTGTGATTCAGATAGAGCATGGCATTTTAAGCAACTTTCTAATTTACTCCAAATAATCAAATTGTCTTCATTCTCTTGGTATCTTTATTTGAAATGCAAGAATTTATGTTTAGA